>NC_041391.1:308761135-308768109 GCF_002162155.2 Triticum dicoccoides
TACTAATGGCGTGCTAGTAATGGCGCACCGGTGATGCGCCATTAATGGCCAAATTAGGTGCGCCATTAGTAGCGGTTTTTCTAGTAGTGTTATTATTTGTTATGTTATACCCGTGTCCATACTGTTTGCGAGTACATTCAAAGTACTCACTTGCTTGTCCCTGGCTATTGTCTTGGCCAGATGTCTTGCTTGGAGAGGAGCGTTGCGATGACAGACCCGGAACCTAAGCAATGGTGATAGCAACCTCGCGAAGATAGGAGTTATCCATGTCAGCTGTTCCTGTGGGAAATGGAGTCCCATAGACGCTGATGAACCGCAAACCGCTTCCGCCATCAACCATTAGAAGCCATTTGTTGTACTCATAGGCCAGAACGGTCTTGTACTACACATTATGTACCTTGCTTGGAGTTTCTGTATCAAGTTGGTGTCTCGCCAGCTAACAGTAATCCTGGGGCTAGTGAGCACAAGGGCCATTTTCTGGGAAATTAATATCCCGAAAATCCTGTCGTGACAGATGACCCCTTCGGCCTCAGTTGGGGCCGGGATGATTTCTAGGACAGTTGTAGTGCCGTGTTTAGCATCGGCTTTGCGTAATGAATGTCGGCCCAAGGACTTCAAAGGTCCTCGCAAAGTGCCTAATTATACAGCTAGATCTCCCTCCTGGAGGTTGGATTGAGAGTTATGAGTTAGCCATGGAGATGTTAGATGTCAATGATGTTGTCTGCGCCAAGTACTTTACTATGATGTTGGATGGACCAACTCTTACATGGTTAAAATGTTTACCTCCTAATTCTACCAGGTCATGGGCAAAGTTGAAGGCACTTTTCATCAAAAATTTCTAAGGGACATGCAAGCAGCCTCTAATGATTATAGATCTAGATAACTGCATAAAACATAAACTACAAAAAAATACACTTCCGTGATGATACATGTTTGTCATAATAGGTCACGTTTTTTGTCATGCATGTACATCCATGAAGATTTTATGACAGAATCAAGATAGTCATACCTGTGCTGTCGTAGAAGTGTTCCATGACAATACCAAAATTATCATCACGGAAGTGTCCACTTCCATGACAATAAATCGTGCATCATAGAAGTGCTTTAATCAAGGGTGACCGACACGTGGCATCCACGGTAACGGCTCGCCATTAAGCTATCGGGTCAGGTTTTGGATCTGATAACCCGCTAACAGCCACGACCAATGGTGATTTTCCACGTGTAAAATTCTCATTGACCGATGGAACCACGTGTCAGCTCGGCGTTGGCGCAGATGTCACTCATCCAATGGGCAAGATGGGCGTATGATATGTTGACATGTGGAACGGCCCAAAAGTGGCCCGTAAAGGTTAAGTGGGTCTGCCCAACTAATGGCCCACAAGATTTTGCATGCCATAATGGTTCGGCCCAGCTAAAGGCCCACAAGTTTTTGTAGGCCATAATGGGTCGGCCCAGCTAAAGGCCCACACGATTTTGTAGACCATAATGGGCCGGCCCAGCTAAAGGCCCACAAGATTTTGAGACCATAATGGGTCGGCCCAGCTAAAGGCCCACAAGATTTTGAAGACACTAGTGGGCCGGCCTATTAACAGGCTGCCATGTTTTGGGTCAAATGCTGGCCCATATTTGATCCGGTCCATTAACAGCCTGTGATAACCCACAAGTATAGGGGATCGCAACAGTCTTTGAGGGTAGAGTATTCAACCCAAATTTATTGATTCGACACAAGGGGAGCCAAAGAATATTCTCAGGTATTAGCAGCTGAGTTGTCAATTCAACCACACCGGAAAGACTTAATATCTGCCGCAAAGTATTTAGTAGGAAAGTAGTATGGACACTACTAGGAAAAGGGCTATAGATGATATGGACACTAATGGCGTACCAGACATGTGGTGCAACACTACTATATACTAATGGCGCATCATGTGTTGGTGCGCCATTAGTGTCCAAATACTAACGGCGCACCACATCCATGGTGCGCCATTAGTAACAATTTTTTTTTCAAAACTAGTAATGGCGCACTAGGGGATAGTGCGCCATTACTAGTTAAACTAGTAATGGCGCACCACATCCACGGTGCACCACTAGTAAAAAAATTTCAATTTTTTTTAATTTTTTTAATTTTTTTCTCAAAACTAGTAATGGCCCACCAGGGGATAGTGCGCCATTACTAGTTAAACTAGTAATGGCGCACCACATCCACGGTGCGCCACTAGTAATTTTTTTTCAATTTTTTTTTCATTTTTTTTCAAAACTAGTAATGGTGCACCGTGTGTGTGGTGCGCCATTACTAGTTGAACTAGTAATGGCGCACCACTCCCACGGTGTGCCATTACTAACTTGGCCCAAAAAATCCACCGAATGCACCCCCAATGGACTGCCTTTTCAGCTTTAAAAAAACTAAAAGAAAATGATGGAAATGTAAAAAAATAAAAGAAAATAAGTTTCCCATTTGATATCTGGTCTAGTTGTTGGGAAAATTTACAAATATGAATTTTGACTTTATTTGCAAAATTTCTCTGGAATTTGTAAAATGGGCATAACTTTTGCATACTAACTCGGATTAAAAAGTTATTTATATGACAAATCATCTACCGAGATTAAGCCATAGTGACCTGATATTAAGAAAAGAACGGAGAAAAATTGGAAAAAAAAATTTGGAAATTTTTTTGAAAAAAAAAAGAATTTCTAAAAAAAATTGAAAAAAATTTGTTAGTAATGGCGCACTTCTATGTGGTGCGCCATTACTAGGTCAAATAGTAATGATGCACTATGTGATATACTAATGGCGCACTCCCTGGTGCACCATTAGTATCTGGTATACTAATGGCGCACCAGGGGTGCGCCATTAGTATTAAATTCTAATGGCGTGGTGCTAGTGGCGCACCTGTAGTGCGCCATTAATAGGCAAAACAAGTGCGCCACTAGCAGGCCTTTTCCTAGTAGTGGGACATAACGTTAACAGTGGCAAAAGTAACAGTAGCAGTTTTGTAGCAATCGTCACAGTTTAAATGGAGAAGTAACTAAGCGAAGATGAATGTATGACAAGCTCGTAGGCAATGGATCAATGATGGATAATTATGTCGGATGCAATCATCATGCAACCGTCATAACATAGGGTGACACAGAACTAGCTCCAGTACATCAATGAACCTTCATTTCTTGTTCAAATATCTGTCATAACATAGCCTAACCAAAAATAGGTAGCTGATTTAGAGAGTATAGCATTATTATGGGACCTTCATTTCTTGTTCAAATATTTTTTATTTATATGTTAGGATCATGATAGTTAATATAGAAAAATTGTAGAGTAGTTTTTCATTATCTAGATGTTGTGTCGAGAAACGTCAAGGGGCAATAAATTAAGATGATTAATTATGTATGGACAAAGAAGGTGATTGATGATAAGTTAAATCAACAGAAAAGAGCGGCTAGAGGGATGTGTGGTGTTTGTAAGAATAGAGAGAAAAAATATATTTGTATTTGTTTTGTGATTAAATATTCCATGCAATGTGCTCGTTTGTGGAGAGCAAAATGGGCATTGTTCACAAATTCATTTGTTGGCCCGTGGCAACGCATGGACATCCTACTAGTACACAACAAAGTTTGAAGGCTTGAGAAGGAGAAAATTACATTAGTGGTGAAGACCAGCTCTATAAAGCCCTTGTCCATGATGATTAGGGGGGGGGGGCAATTCAAGAAGTTTACCACAGAATCTTCTTCATAAGAATTGCCTTTATTCCACATTTTGTTAAGAGTAAATATAGATGTGATAATATAAGAAAAAATGGAGAATATTTAAGATAAGATGAAGAGTGATGCCAGATAACCAAATAGCTAAAAATGTAAGTACAGCAATACAGGCAAAAGGTACAGCCAAGTGCAATGCAGAGCTAAACTTCTTCAGTACCATCGGTGTTATCCAACCTTATGGTATGAGTAAACATAGATCTGCTGTGTTGAAAATGGTGGGCAAAGGAAAATAAGTTGTAGAGTGATGGTACATGAACAACTAGCTGTCAATATAAGTACACAGATAAAGGACAGGAGGTACTTACAAGAACAATGCAGAACTGAACTTTTTTATTGGCATTGGATATATTCTACACTAATGAACTATTAATACATATCAGATAATTTGGAGCGAACAATTGATAAGCAAGCTATCATGCATAATGCTGTCACATAATGAACCATGTATGAGTGCAAGTACAATGATACAGGACAACATGTACTAACAAGAGCAAAACATCGGGCAACATATTTGCGATATCCCGTCGTCCTTTTCAAATCAGAATTCTTCTTTGAGCAGATTCCCTGCAAAACAGTTCCGTAAGGCACATGAGGAAAATTAGAAGTTCAAATTGTCATGTGATATCATAGACAGTCCCTCATCCTGGGAACGAGACCAGTGCATAACAAGGTTTTTCCATTCAATGTCTTCTAAATTTAGCACAGGAGGCTTCACCGGAAAATCGTTTATGGACTTGCCATCAAAGTGTGATTTCCTCAGGTAACACCGATACTGCTGCAATGCTTCCTTGAAAAGTGCAAGCAAGCTTTGCTTGTAATGACTATCCAGATTGACCCTCGCCTACTAACAATAATGTAATGTAAATCATTGATGTGTTCAATCAGCAGAAAACAGGAAAAAAATCACCATGAATAATAGCACTTACACGTAAGTGGGACAGAAAGATGTGAAAATGGTGTTTGTCTTCACTATAATCTTCCCATGTTGGGAATATATGCACGTAGTCCCTAACGACATTGAAACCATTGTCTTTTAAACTGGGAATAACTAGAATGGGGTTCCAATCTGCATGAATTGACCGTGTCTGCAGTTGGGATAGGTCTTCGGCTGGTGGACGTGCTTTACTTTTTCCTGGAGTGGGATTTTTTGTGGTACGGCTAGTGCTATGGCAACTGAAATCGGCATACCTTTTACGGGAGTGCAGGTCCTGTTTGGTGGAGCTAGTGGTGTGGCCAGTGAAGTATGTGTATAGTCTGCTGGAGTCGGTCCTACGTTTTGTGTCACTAGTTGTAGAGCCAATATAAGTGGGGTGATGTATGATTTCTCCGGCACCACCATGTTTTTCAAGGACTTTGCTAGTGATCCTTCAGGTTCGGCAATCACCCTCTTCCTTTTTGATGTCTGATGCACAAGAACAAAAATTGAGTGAAAAACATGGTATGATGATAGATGGAATATGTATTGATAATGGATGGGCATGGCATCTTGAAATATATGATGAGTACACTAAGCAGATGGTGGTGCAACAAAGTACAAGAAATGCAAGACAACTTCTGCAAGATACGTGCAATCAATAAAACCTTGCCAAATTAGAACATGCACCTTGACGAGTGAACAGGACAGGCCATCTGCCTTCGATTCCTCGAGGTCAGAATAGTCATTAGGATCATATTCTGAACAAGAATCTGCAGGTGGGAAGCGCATGAGTTTCATTGCATACAGAATGGCACTCAATGCCTTGGTGCCAATTTTGTTAGTCCTTGCAGTGTTCCACAATATTCTTCTGATGTGCGGATTCTGATATTCATTGTGATGACGTAAAATATCTGAGAATCATGAACACATAAATAGTAGTGAGATTATCTTTGTAATGTAGAGGATATTCTAATATAGGGGCTCCATGTAAACCCTTGTTAAAGAATATAAAATAACCACTCTTGCATTTTATATTTTGTAGGCTCAAGAACCGAAAATGCTCTTCTACAACCGGCAGAAGGCGGCGGACACGACACTATATAAGGAGACGAAGGTGCTGGTGAGGTAACGCGGTAGAGTAGAAACACATGCATGTCTCAATATGGGAGGAAAGGGTGGGAGATAAGGTGAGGGTTAGCATTGCATCAAGCCAAACATGAAGAGGGGTGAAGGGATGACCTTGAGGAGGGGAATGATCTCGGTCCATGGCGTTCGTGGGAGAAGAGGAAGGTTAATCCATCACGTGGCGAAAGGGGCGATGAGAGAGGCCATGTGTGTTGTAATATGATGCATGCATTAATATAATCTAGCGCAAGTACACAAAAAATAGGCTCCAGAAGTAAGGATTGTTGGCAGATGATAGTTTCATAATATACCGTAGGGCTAGAAAGGCTTTGGATACCAACTCTCTTCAGGTGAAGGCGCGGTACTGTTAATATTAGTGTAACTCTCAAAGGCGGCACAACTCCCCGCATTTCCTTGCTAATCTTATAGGATTCAAGTGGCAGGCCATTACAATTCCTATTCCTATGTTTACAAAATCCTACAAATCAAAGAGGCCTGAAGAGTTGAAAGTGTCCATCACAACCGACCAATAGACCTCTACACTGCAAATATCCCTCTATTCCAAAATATAAGTCATTGTAGAGATTTCCACTATGGATCACATATAGATGTATATAGATGAATTTTGGAGTGAAGATTCACTCATTTTCTCCATATGTAGTCCATGGTGGAATCTATACAAAGACTTGTATTTAGGAATGGAGAGAGTACTTATTAAGGATGAACAGAAGATGAACATGCTAAAGAAGAGCAAGAAGATTTTGGATAATAAAATGTTCATTGCACAGTGCCCACACATGATGAACCAGAGCGCATTAAGAATGAAACTCCCTACTGTCTCTCTATATGTGGTGCACATGCTTTTCAAAAGTAAAGTAGGAACATTAGCTGACCACTTAAACGTTATCTGTTTTAGTAATATCAACATCATATCAGATTCGTATTTGAGCAATAAAGTTTGGACTTATGAGTGGCACGTTGTTTAGCTTGATGGATTGACGAGTAGTGCTAAGCAGCTACGATGATGGTACTGAATATAAAGGAATGTTTGCATGCAAGTCGCATGAATTTTGTCATTTTGGTCAGTCGACCATTTCAGGCGGTTGGATGAAGATCCTACGTCTCCTAACCCTTCTCCTATCTCGTCTCTAATTCTTCACCTCCAGAACACTGCATGGGC
>NC_041391.1:308768705-308776293 GCF_002162155.2 Triticum dicoccoides
TGAGTTTTCTTTGTTCCGTGAGGCCCCACCACCGCCAGGCCACGGCCCCCCACAACCATTGTCCACACCCGAGCCCCTTCCTTCCCTGTGGCAAACTCCGGAGAGCTCTCAAAAATCGACTGACACAATTTTGAAATTTAGTCTACTATCATTTAACTAGTGTGGAATATAAAAGGAGAAAACCATAGGCATTGCGAGTCTATGTTGAGCGGGCCATGGCGGATCCGAAGGTGCAAACCAGACAAAGGGAACTTCGCAACCAACGTTTGCTTTCAACTAACAAGTAAGATCCTAAGTGATGGACAAGAAATCACAGTAAAGCAGTGGTGATGTATTTTCTTGCTGCTATAAATAAGTTGAGAAGATACGAAAGAGTACTGCCTATGGTGCGGCACCGTGTATGCATCTTCTGAGAATTTGACGGTGTTGTGGTAGCGTTGGTTCTCGGCAGTGTGGAAGCAGATATAGGAATTTAGACAGTGGTGGCGGGGAAATATCCCGGCGCGTTGGAGGAGACAATGGTAGGATCGGCGCCGACAAGGAGGACGACGGCCGGGATGAAGCGAGAGGATGGCATGCAAGGATCCTGGTCCGAAGCAGTGGAGGAGAGAGGTTGATCTCTTGTAATGGACGACAGCGTCGGGCTATCAGCTCTGGCATGGTGGAGGAGTACGGCGGTGGATGGGGTGGAGGACGGAGGAGGCTGGGGTGGAGAGGGTGTTTTGGCGCCCACGAAGTACGAATGGGGAAATGGAGGGAGAGAGGAAGGGGGAACCATGCCTTCAGGGCGCACTTGTCTCAAATGCCAGGAAATTTTCAAACTTAGCCCCCGTTTAAAATTTCCTACATCACAACAATAATAGTCGGTTGGTGATAGGATGGTAATCTCGCATACAACGAATATTTGCTGCCAGAAATTTCGGCCGAGGAGAGCTTGTTTTGGCGCCCACCGTGTATGAATCCGGGTGAGAGACGGTTATGTCAAGTTGGAGTGAAATTACAAACTTGGCCCTATCAAGACCTATTGAAATCGAGCCGACATGTGTTGCATGACAAGGAAAGGCGGTAATTTCCATCTCCCATATTTTTGTTTCGGGTGGTTACTGCGAGCTTGGCCGCTTTGTTCAATTTTTTGAGAAAAAGCTTGCACGTTTACCGTGCCAACTCAATTCCAATCTATTTTCTATTCTATTTTTGTTCGGGCATGATTCATTTTCGATTGGAATAAAATTCTATATACATCATTTTTTTATATATACTTTCAAAAGCACAACAAAGAATTCTGCTTCTTTATATATATATAATATGATTTACAAATACAATGATCTCAAATTCATAAGGTTGAATTCAAATATTTTAAACCAAATTATGTTCTACTAAAATGTAAAAATTGATAATATCTACATTTTAAATAACATAGATGCGCGCGAATTCATATGAGTATGCATGTTTGATAGATCAATTTTGGCTCGAGTATGAATTACATGTATCATCATCTCGAATTCAAATGTTAAAATCCCTTTTATATTGACATTTTCTATACATGCAACTAAATTTTTGAATCTCCTTTCACGCCCATCTCTCTTGCATGCTCCTTCATGTAGCTATCACTCTCTTGTCCAGCTCACCCGCACGCTCACTTATTGTTTCTCCTATATTTTCGCAAACATGGTGTCTCGACGTCTCCCTTGAGAAGTGTCACACTCTCCCTAGTATTATACATTACACGGTTTTCATTATCTCTCACGTCTCTATCATTCTTCGGTATCACTAGGTACCTAAGCTTTCTTTGTCACCCCCCACACACACTCTCACTCGGCTTTCACTTTGTCTTTCTCTCCAGAGTTCTCACACGCACCCCATATCTCTCTAGCTATGACTCCTACCACTAAAATTACTCTCTCCTGCACACACAATATTTTTTGCAGTCTCCTTTCCATCTTCATCTCAGTTATAAAACTGACATTATTCATTTGTTTACCGATCAGACAAACTCCCCCCTCCCTTTCTCTCTCTCTCTCACACACACAACCCCTTCTTCCACTCTCCTTCCCGACTATCATCTCTCTCATAGACACATAAAACTCTCGCTTTCGCACCCCCAACTCATATTTCTCTAACAAACATTGATCGACTAGCCTCCAGATAGGTGTATGCACCCGCACACTCTTGCTTCCACTATATTGTACATGTCTCTCTCGCACTCCTTGTATCTATGTAGATTTTTCATCCCTTCTTGAGACACGCCCTTGATACGTCTCCAATGTATCTATAATTTTTTATTTTTCCATGCTATTAATCTTGGATGATTTATATGCATTTATATGCTATTTTATATGATTTTTGGGACTAACCTATTAAGCTAGAGCCTAGTGCCAGTTTCTGTTTTTTCCTTGTTTTTGAGTTTTACAAAAAAGGAAGACCGAATGGAGTCCAATTGACCTGCCAATTTTTGTGGATTTTTATGGACAAAAAGAAGCCCCCGAAGTAAAAGAGTTGGACCAGAAGAGTCCCGAGCCATCCATGAGGGTGGAGGGCGCGCCCACCCCCCTGGGCACGCCCCTATCTCGTGGATGACTCAGAGACCCCCCTGATGTGAGACCGATGCCAACAATTCCTATAAATACAGAAACCCCCGAAAAGAAACCTAGATCGGTAGTTCCGCCGCCGCAAGACTCTCTAGCCACCAAAAACCAATCAGGGCCCTGTTCCAGCACCCTGCCGGAGGGGGGATCCAACATCGGTGGCCATCTTCATCATCCCGACGCTCTCCATGAAGAGGAGGGAGTAGTTCACCCTCAGGGCCGAGGGTATGTACCAGTAGCTATGTGTTTGATCTCTCTCTCTCTCTCTCTCTCTCTCTCGTGTTCTTGATTTGGCACGGTCTTGATGTACCGCGAGCTTTGCTATTATAGTTGGATCTTATGATGTTTCTCCCCCTTTACTCTCTTGTAATGGATTGAGTTTTCCCATTCAAGTTATCTTATCGGATTGAGTCTTTAGGGATTTGAGAACACTTGATGTATGTCTTGCGTGGGATACCCGTGGTGACAATGGTGTATTCTATTGATCCACTTGATGTATGTTTTGCTGATCAACTAGCGGGTTCCGTGACCTTGGGAATCTATGCATAGGGGTTGGCAAATGTTTTCGTCTTGACTCTCCGGTAGAAACTTTGGGGCACTCTTTGAGGTTCTTTGTGTTGGTTTGAATAGATGAATCTGAGATTGTGTCATGCATATCGTATAATCTTACCCGAAGATACTTGTGGTGGCATTGGAGTATCTAGGTGACATTAGGGTTTTGGTTGATTTGTGTCTTAAGGTGTTATTTTACTACGAACTCTAGGGCTGTTTGTGGCACTTATAGGAATATCCCAATGGATTGATCGGAAAGAATAACTTTGAGGTGGTTTCGTACCCTACAATAATCTCTTCGTTTGTTCTCCGCTATTAGTGACTTTGGAGTGACTCTTTATTGCATGTTGAGGGATAGTTATATGATCCAATTATGTTATCCTTATTGAGAGAACTTGCACTAGTGAAAGTATGAACCCTAGGCCTTGTTTAGAAGCATTGCAATACCGTTTTTGCTCACTTTTGCTACTAGTTACCTTGCTGTTTTTTAATTTCATATTACAAAAACCTATATCTACCATCCATATTGCACTAGTATGACCATCTCTTCGCTGAACTAGTGCACCTATACAATTTACCATTGTACTAGGTGTGTTGGGGACAAAAGAGACTCTTTGTTATTTGGTTGCAGGGTTGTTTGAGAGAGACCATCTCCATCCTACGCCTCCCATAGACGGATAAACCTTAGGTCATCCACTTGAGAGGGAAATTTGGTACTGTCCTACAAAGCTCTGCACTTGGAGGCCCAACACCATCTACAAGAAGAAGGTTGTGTAGTAGACATCAAGCTCTTTTCTGGCGCAGTTGCCAGGGAGGTTAATGCTTGAAGGTATATCTTTAGATCTTGCAATTGAATCTTTTAGTTTCTTGTTTTATCACTAGTTTAGTATATAAAAGAAAACTACAAAAAAATGGAATTGAGGGTGCCTCATATGCTTCATCTTTTTAATGTCTTCCGTGAAAATGATGGAAAGGAAAATTATGCTCAAGCCTTAGAACAAGAATGCATTAAAATGTTTGGCACTAAATATTTGAATGATGAGCATGATTGCAATGTTGTTAGTATGAATTCCTTGAATATCTATGATGCTAATTATATGGAAAGCTACAAGCTTGGGGATGCTATGTTTGATGAATATGATATTTTTTGTCCTCCAAGTTTTGATGAGCAAATTTATTAGGATGAAAGCATGCCTCCTATGTATGATGATTATATTTATGAAAATGGATTTGGAGAGGTCATGACTTTATTTAGTGATGAATCCACTATTTTGGAAGAGGTTCCAATTGATTATGGGAACAAAGTTGGTATCTCTGATGATTATTGTGATGACATATATGCTATAAAGAATAATGATAACCATGAAACTTGTCATCTTGATTTTAATTTTCAGTTGGATTATGCCTCACATGATAGTTATTTTGTTGAGTTTGCTCCCACTACTATGAATGAGAAGAAATTTGTTTACGTGCAGAGTAATAGAATTTCTATGCTTGTGGCTCATGAAAAGATTGATTTTTGTGATGGTTATATTGTTGAATTCATTCATGATGCCACTGAAAATTATTATGAGGGAGGAATATATGCTTGTAGGAATTGCAATAATATCAAGTTTCCTCTCCATGTGTTGAAAATCTTGAAGTTATGCTTGTTTTGCTTTCCTATGCTATTCTTTCCCATAATTTGTTTGCTCACAAAAACCCTAGGCATAAGAAGTGGGTTATAATTAAATGTGCAAGTCATATTCTTCACTATGCTCCCTTTATGTTTCAATTCTTATCTTTTATGTGAGCACCATTGAAATCATCATGCCTAGCTAAAAAGGCATTAAAGAAATGCGCTTGTTGGGAAAGAACCCGATATTTGCCCCTACTATTTTTGTGTGTCCACATGATTAAGCTACTTTAGTAATCATATTTTATAGCTTTTCTTTCAATAAAGTGCCAATTATAAATTTTGGGAAGACTTGGGTGAAAGTTAATGTGATCTTGCTGTAAAAGACAGAAACTTTGCGCTCATGACATTAGCTGTCATTTTTTACAGAACAATGATTTTAAGTTTATTATTTTCGCAGAAGATTAATAGAAAATTCCTCAACTCCACCAATTTATTTCAGAATTTTTGGAGTTACATAAGTATTCGAGAGTTACAAATTACTACAGACTGTTCTGTTTTCGACAGGTTCTGTTTTCTATGAGTTGTTTGCTTATTTTGATGAATCTATGAGTAGTATCATTGGGTATGAACCATAGAGAAGTTGGAATATAGTAGATATTACACCAATATTAATTTAGAATGATTTCACAACAGTACCTAAGTGGTGGTTTTATTTTCTTATACCGACGGAGCTTATGAGATTTTCTGTTGAGTTTTGTGTTGTGAACTTTTCAAGTTTTGGGTAAATATTCGATGGACTATGGAATAAGGAGTGGCAAGAGCCTAAGATTGTGGATTCCCAAGGCACCCCAAGGTAATATTCAAGGACAACCAATATCCTAATCTTGGGGATGCCCCGTAAGGCATCCTTTGTTTCGTCTTCGTTTATCGGTAACTTCACTTGGAGCTATATTTTTATTCACCACATGATATGTGTTTTGCTTGGAGCGTCATTTTATTTTATTTTGTTTTGCTTGCTGTTTGAATAATATCCCAAGATCGGAAATTCTTTAATTGTAAAGGGTCTTCACATAGTTGCATAATTATTCGACTACTCATTGATCTTCACTTATATCTTTTGGAGTAGTTTGTCATTTGCTCTAGTGCTTCACTTATATCTTTTAGAGCATGGCGCTGGTTTTATTTTGAAGAAATAGATGAACTCTCATGCATCACTTATATTATCTTGAGAGTCTTTTAGAACAGCATGGTAATTTGCTTTGGTTATAAATTTAGTCCTAATATGATAGGCATCCAAGAGGGATATAATAAAAACTTTCATATGAAGTGCATTGAATACTATGAGAAGTTTGATTCTTTATGATTGTTTTGAGATATGAAGATGGTGATATTAGAGTCATGCTGGTGGAGTAATTGTGAATTGGAGAAATACTTGTGTTGAGGTTTGTGAGTCCCCTAGCATGCATGTATGGTAACTATTGTGTGATAAATTTCAAGCATGAAGTATCTCTTTGATTGTCTTCCTTATGTGTGGAGGTCGGGATCGCGCGATGGTTAACTCCTACAAACCCTTCCCCTAGGAGCATGCGCATAGTGCTGGGTTTTGATGACTTGTAGATTTTTTGCAATAAGTATGTGAGTTCTAGATGACTATTGTTGAGTCCATGGATAATACGCACTCTCACCCTTACACCATTGCTAGCCTCTCTTGTGCTGCGCAATTTTCACTGGTACCATACACCCACCATTTACCTTCCTCAAAACAGCCACCATACCTACCTATTATGGAATTTTCATAGCTATTCTGAGATATATTGCCATGCAACTTTACACCGTTCTGTTTATTATGACATGCATCATCATTGTCATATTGCTTTGTATGATCATGTAGTTGACATCATATTTGTGTCAAACACTACAAAAAAAAGACACATCCGTGACATTTTGGGCCGAACGAACATTTTTTCTTCATACATATGACTGACGATAATTGTGACAAAACCCGTTATCATCATAGATGTGGTGGGATCCTACTTCTATGACAAAAAATCATGACAGAAAATGGGCTTTTCGTCCTGGGCGGGCTGGAGACGTAGCTTCATGACATTCTTTGGGCTGTCCATGACGGAAAAAACCGTTGTAGAAGCGAGGGGGAGGAAAATTTCGGGGAGTTGCCGGTTACGGTGGGAGGTCAGGGGCGGAGTGATGCGCGTTTCTCTCGTACGTACGCGCGTGTGTGCGAGGCGTTGGCTCTAACTGAAGCCGAGCGAGGCGTTGGGCTCTAACTAAACCAGAGCGATTGCACTGTAGGCTACGCGTTACTGAACCTGAGGGATCAATCGATGCTTGTTAACTGAACCCGATGGAGCGATTCCTTCGCTACTGCTGCTAACTGAAGCCGATCGATTGGATGAACAGTGAGTGTTGCGGGGGGAGGGGGGATTGGATGAACAGTGAGCGGTGGCGTTGCCTCTAGATGTACAGGAACCCATGGTGTGGAGGGATGGATGAATAGTAGATAGTGGAGGGGTGGCCATGGAGCGGTGGTTGAACAGGCCCCCGTGGTGTGGAGGGCTGGATGAACTGTAGACGGTGGAGGGGTAGCCGTGGAGGGGTGGTTGAACAGGACCCCGTGGTGTGGAGGGCTGGATGAACAGTAGACAGTGGAGGGGTGCCCGTGGAGGGGTGGTTGAACAATATCCGGTGGAGTAGCGTGCGGTGGAGGTTGGATGAACAGGAGCCCGTGGAGGCTGGAGGAGGTCGACGGTAGCCCGTGGAGGCTGGAGGAGGTCGACGATGGAGATGAACAGTATCTCGTGGAGTCCCATTTTGC
>NC_041391.1:308776698-308777309 GCF_002162155.2 Triticum dicoccoides
GATCAACATGACCCCCGTTTCGACCGTAGGAGGTCCGTTTCGTTCGTTTTGCGGTACGCCACACCCCTCCCGATCAACAGGACCCCTGTTTCGACCGTAGGAGGTCCGTTTCCTCTGTTCTATGGTACGCGAGGCCTCGTTTCCATCGCCTGTTCCGTCCAAGCCGGTTGGCTCCCACGCGTTCCGTTGCCTCCCGATGAACACGAGCATTTTGTTGCCTCCCCATGAACACGATGCATTCCGTTGCCTCCCCATGAACACGACGCATTCCGTTGCCTCCCCATGAACACGAGTACCCTGGCCGTTGTACGTACGTGTACATGCTACGTGCGCGCCTCTACTACGATACGTGTGCGCCTCTACAACGACCAGTATGTACGTACACGTTCGCGACCAGAATGACAACGCTACGTACGCTTCGACCAGGTGGGTCCCGACTGTCAAGCAGTTCCCTGCGTGCGAAAATGTAGCTGGTGGGTCCCAGCAGTCAGAGGGGCAAATCAGTTTTTTTGCCCGGACGCACTTCCTTTGCGTGCGAAGATGTAGCTAGTGGGTCCCAGCAGTCAGGGGGGCGAATCGTTTTTTTTTGCCCGGACGCACTTCCTTTGCGT
>NC_041391.1:308777658-308854789 GCF_002162155.2 Triticum dicoccoides
GGGTCCCAGCAGTCAGGGGGGCGAATCTTTTTTTACCCGGATGCACTTCCTTGCGTGCAAAGATGTAGCTGGTGGGTCCGAGCATTCAGGGGGGCGAATCGTTTTCTTTTTTTTGCCCGGACGCACTTCCTTGCGTGCGAAGGTGTAGCTGGTGGGTCCCAATAGTCAGGGGGGAAACGTTTTTTTCGCTAAATATGGTGGCCCGTCCGGTGGGTCCCCGCTGTCACGTGGAGGAATAATTATTTTGCGTGTAATAAGGAGGCACTTCCTTGCTGCGGCCGTGGACCCAGCTGTCAGCCTCTCCATGTACAGTCCATGTCCGATGGAAGCTGTTCCTTGACCATGTTGACCCCGCCGCGCCGAGAGCACCAGGGCGGTGGACGACGGTGAGGCCTAGGAAGGGGACGACGCGGAGCCGGGGAAGACGCGGCAGTGGATGCCCACGCGTAGAGGAGTACGAGGGTTCACTGGTTCGCTGCGGGGTGAGGCTGCCGTCGCCGCAGAATAACAGGGGGTGTGGGTGAGTAGAGGGATGGCCTGGCCAGCGGTGGGAGTAGTAGGGGGCGGTGAGGCCTCCGCCGCATCGCATCCGGCCACGGGAGGCAGGAGCACGAGGCACGACCAGCGTTGGTTTGGGCGGCTGGAGCAAGAAGACCAGAGGTTGAAGAAGCACTAAGGCCGTTGGATGGACATCGTATGGTCACTAGAGCTAGAATCGTGCATATTGACTAAGTTGACAAAGCCCTCCATCCCCATCAACTTAGTAGGCCCACAAGTCAGCCTGCCACTAAACTCGGTCCCAGCTAACAGGGGGAGTATTCATTTTTTTGTGCGTAATAAGGAGGCACTTCCTTGCGTACGAAGATATAACTGGTGGGTCCGAGCTGTCAAAGCCGGCCGCAGGGAGGAGGGAGCAGGTAGTCCCACCGGCGCTTGTTTGAGCGGCTGGAGCAGGAAGAGCAAAGATTGAAGAAGCACGACAGTCGTTGGATGGCCATCCAACAGTCACTGCTTGTGCGTCAACCTTTTTTTAGGAAAGCCTCAAATCTGTGGAAAACAACATACAACCCATCTGCCATTATTTTTAATAATTTACTTCCCATTTTCTAATTCTTAAGGTTTTTTTTGGAGCCCATATTCTTTTTGTTAGCATTACAGCCCATATTGTGGCCACAGTTAAAAACTTATACGAAATTTTGCATATTTCGGTGCGGTCCAAACTGTTTTTAATCCCGAAATTTTGACTCACATTCAAAATGATTCTAAAAATAAATGTATATCAATATAAAATCCAACAAATTCTCCACGCATAAAAATTAATGTAATTTAAAATCTCGAAATGAAAAAAAAGATATTTGAAACTAACTGTCGGTTTGATGTGTTTTAAAAATGTACAACCCATTTCTCATTACTGATGGGACATTTTCTTGGCCAGTCGAATGAAAGCTCTCCTCGTCTTGAAAGATTTTCAGCCCAACAGGCCTGGCAAAGCGACTTACTTGGCAAATCACAAAAAAACCGGGCTGTGGCCATGGACCCAGCTGTCAGCCTCTACACGTACAGTACCCTCCCGATGGAATATCGTTGACCACATTGACCACGCCGCGCCGAGAGCACCAAGGCAGTGGACGACGGCGAGGCCTACGAAGGGGACGACGCGGAGCCGGGGAAGACGCGGCAGTGGATGCCCACGCGGAGAGGAGTACCAGGGTTCACTGGTTCGGCTGCGGTGTGAGGCTGCCGTCGCCGCAGGGCCTGGCTAGCGGTGGGAGTAGTAGGGGGCGATGAGGCCTCAACGGCAGCACAGCCGGCCACTGGAGGCAGGAGCAGGCGGTCTCCCCGGTGCTGGTTTGCGCGGCCGGTGCAAGAACAGCAGCGATTGAAGAAGCAACAGGACCGTTCGATACAAATCCAACGGTTACTGCTGCTAGACTTGTTTGTTGACTAAGTTGACAAGCCCTGTGTACGTGTCAACATACTAGGCCCACAGGTCAGCCTTCCACCCGGTGCGCTCCAGATGTCAGTGGGAGGAATCATTTTTTTCGCGTAATAAGGAGGCAGTTGATTGCGTGCGGCCAGGCCAGCAGAGGGAGTAGGGTGGGCCGGGGAACCCTGCGCGGCATCACAGCGGGACACAAGAGGAGGGAGCAGGAAGTCCCGCCGGCGCTAGTTTAGGCGGCTGGAGCAGGAAGATCAGAGATTGAAGAAGCACGACGGCTAGAATCGTGTGTTCACTGACAAAGCCTTGCGTAAACAAGTCAGCCTCGAAATCTGTGGCGTGTACAGCCCATTTGCTATTATTTTTATAATTTTTACTCATTTTCTAATTCATATGGAATTTATTGCAGCCCGTTTTCCATTTTTAGAATTGCCGGCCATTTTCTGGTCAGTACCAGGGTCAAAAAATTAACTAAATATGTGGGAAATTTTTGCTGGGGAACGAAATATTCTTAATCCAAAAATTAATAGCCATACTAAAACAAATTTAAAAATAAGTTAGTACTATGTCATGTTAAATCCAATGAAATACGTATAAGATATCAGTGAAGAACAAAATTAAAAAAGCTAATATCCCATTTGCTCGTCTTGAAAGATTTGCAGCCCAGTAATTTGGAGAAAACAAATAGGCCTAGCTTGGTTATTCTTCAAAAAGAAATACTGGGCTACCTATTTTCCCAAAGAACTGGTGCATGAGCATTTAGCTTTATTTATTTATTTACTTATTTATGTTTAGGGGACCATGAGCATGTACCTGGGACGGATTCATGTGAGAGCGTCCCTTCCAGTTAATTATGGGCTTCTCTATTGGGCCTTCATAAGTGGGTTGCATGTTATCAACAAGTGGAAAATGTGTTCCGTACGAAAAATAGTATGAGCTATGTACGGTACGGGGCACTAAAGGATCGAACCGTGCAACGACTTCCAAAACATTGTGTTTGTCGTTCTAACAACACATTTATATTCAACCAACAGACGAAATATACTACTGATTGTACATTGAAAATAGCAGCAGCAACAACCAGGGCTGGGGGTGCAACAAAAGCAGTAAGCAGGCCAGAAGAGTAAAGACGCAGCTCTCTCTTCCAAACCAAACATCAGCCATCATTACAAAAGGGCTACCAAAAAAGAACAAGTGTATGCATCAAACCAAATAAATATCCTACTACACGAAGTGTACGCATCTAACTAACTGACTCAGTTAGACTTTACTATTTATTAAGTTGTGGAGATTGGCTGACGGCTTGAAGCAGATGGGTGCCTGACAAGGGAAACTCCAGCCAGCAGGTCGAAGTCTGATACTTGCGACCCTCTCTCATACTTTGGGCTACAGAGCGTGGCATCACATATCAGGGTATGGTGCATGCAGAGACGCATGGTACGCTGTGTACACATAGTTTTGCCTGATGAATGAAACGGCGCTGCCATCATGATCCTTGCCGTCGGTTATCTCCTGGTTAATCGGATAATTCAGTCTGACAAACAGAGAGCGTGTGCCAAGGCTACTTACCAGCCTCCAGTCAAAAATTCCTGAAGGCCCAGAGAAGCTGGGATCTTGCTCAAAGACCTTGCAGTGACTGTGATTGTATTCCGCGAAACAACACGTCCGGTACGTGCGAAAACGATCATCAATCTTTCGTCGTCGTCGTCTGATCGAGCCAGGAACCACCTGCAACTGCCATGCCGCTTTTCTTTGAAAGTTTCTGGGATTAGGAAGGGTAGGGACACCAGGCGGCCTACAACATAATATCAAGTTGGAGTCAAATAAAAAAGGGCTCTTGATTTAGTCAATCTTAAGAACAGCATGTGATGAGCATGAATATTTTTTCAGTAAATGTTGACAGTAATATAAGCAAGCCATCATGATATCATAAGAAAGTAACATACTGCAGTAACAACCGTTTGTAGCGATGACTAGAGTAGGCTAGCAATACGTCCAGCCATAGAAGGAGTCGACAGCGTAAATGAAGCCCTTGTGTTCAATGGCATTAGAGAACCATGGAGGATGTATGAACCTGCGATGGACGTGCAAATTTATCCACTTACCGTAGTGACCTGTCAGATAGGCGAGACCGCGGTTGAAGAACGCAATTAGCCTGAAATCTTTATAATTCCCAGATCTTGTGGGCACTTGGAAGATTACAACCTTGAGCAAATCAAACTTGGTATCATGTTGGCTACTGTAAGATTTCAAGTATTCTGGGCCGCGGTGCCAAAGCAGTGCAGTGTTAATCGAAGGAAGGGGGATCAATCGCCGGGTGTAGACCTCCACGAGCATCTAGCTGCCGCGACAGTCGACGAGCACCATCCAAGACGTGTTCATGCCGACCCAGTACATACCGTTAATGTAGCTGAGGCGGACGGTGATCGGATCGCAGTGAAGGGTGTTGATGCTCGGCACCCTACGATCGTTATGCTGCGTGACACGCTGTTTCTGAGGATCAGGCGGCATCAGCAAGCAAGGAGCTGGCTTAAAAAGCTCCGGCCTGAGGGTTTTGAGTAAAGGGTACAACCCCGATGAGCACGCGGCGAGCGGCATGGTACTAAGATTGTCCACACGCGAAACAATGAGCTTGATTACCTCTATGGGGAGCGAACTCCAGCCACTCTTTCGGCTGGCGCTGCTCGGTTCTGCCATTGTTAGTGCTTGGGTTTCGGATGAGGCGGGGGGAGGCGCCTTAGCAGGGATGGAAGCTTGGACGAGATTATGTGCGGACAAAGATGGAGAAGCAAATATGTGCCATAGGAAGTGGACAGGTCATGATGACTACAGCACGCCGCTTGACTTACGAGACACATACTAGCAGCGTAGGGTCATATCGATGCCAGACAACTTGCTTGAGTGATCACAGTACTGGTACTCCCTACAGTACCTACTACATTACTATGCCCTAGCTTGCTAGAGTAGAGTAGTAGAGTAGGACTCTGCTCTACTACTAGCACCGGAGGAGTAGTATATTCTGATCTAAAATAGTTTCAAACTTCGATGCCCAATCGTGGAACGACTACAAACCGTGCGCAAAGGCCGTGTCTACGTGGTGTTTGGACTTATATGCAAAAGAATAGCAAGATGCCCGTGCATTGCACGACACACCATCATCACCAACTCGGTTTTCTATAGGAGTAGATATATATAGATATAGATAGATAGAGACTAGGGAGTACTAGTAAGGACACCATCTACTGCTTCGTGTGCTACTCCTGCGCTCCATTCGGCGGCCGCAACGTCCCCCCTACAGCAACTCCCTCCTGTGCTCCATTCGGCCGGCGCTGTTGTAATCTGGGGAGCGCACTCTCGCGACTGCTGGCAGCCACGACTTCACCGATGACGACTTCTTCCCCAACCTCGGCAACCTCTTCCTCAATGACATGGGCGACAACTTCAACGCCAACGGTGCTGCTCCCGTTGCACCGTATGTGTTTCTGTCCTTCCTGTTCGAAATCGTGGTAGAATTAATGTTTCTACTCTGTATCCTACTACTATGCTAGTCCACATGATTAGTTTCATCTCTGCTATAGCCATCATGATTTATTTTGTGCTTATTCGGATTAAATCTCGTAGTAACTTGCTCACATATTCAACTGGCGCAACGTCCCCTACAACCACTCTCGATTCATGGACGGCCTGGTCGATGCCTCCAAGGAGCCCTTCGTCCACTGCTATGAGTGCCCGATGCCGTTTCGTGGCTCGCCGGCAGACATGGTGCATCACCTCACGGATGCGTGCAGCGGTCACTGCTGGCCCTTGGCGGAGAACATCAAGTACGACACGTGCTACTGGTTCACCATGCCAGAGTCGCTGGAGGATCACCGCCGCCTGCTAGTCTCGGAAGAGGACTGCAGCGTCTTCCTCTTGATCGTGGGCACTGGCGAGGCCCGCGCAGGCCGCCGCCCCGTCTTTGTAGCGTGCGTCAGGGGCGTCGCCGCTGACGCTGACACTGACACGAGGCAGATGTACGGGTGCAAGGTCAATGTTACTACCCCTCCGGGTCACGTGCGCGGCGAAACCGGCCTCATCGGACAGACTTGGAATCTGAGGAGCTGGGACTATCCCGCCAATGTGGACCTGGAAAACCCATGTCATCCGTTCTATCCTTTACCCGCCGACTCGGTGCACGGGGACTCCAAGGAGGTTCACCTGGACATACGCATTATCGTGTGCACTTAGAAAACATGTAGTGTGTGTGAGGGCGCTTATGGCGCGTGTCTTTGCCGCTTTTGATTCTGTAAGCTTGTTGTTAAACTTGAGTGGCTTTCGCCGCAGTCCTTCCTTTGAACTGATCCTCTCAGTGAGCTGATGTAAGACACTTTGGGTTTCATTTGATAATGGAACCGGGGAGGAGCCCCCCTGTTCTTCTAAAAAAATACGCATTATCAAGTTAAATGTTGATCATTAGTCTTCGCTCAATGTAATCCGCTGTCTAAGCATGCGGAGACTTCCATGCAAGATCTTGCTCTATTGGAGTATCACGCATGAATAAAAGTGTATCCATTTATGGTTTAGTCTAGAATCTTCCATGTATGAATTTTTACTACATTAGTGGTGAAAGACTTACGATGAACTATTTCTTACATCTCCTCTGCCCCCTTGCAAGTCATCCTGATTTAATCCCTCCCTCTAGGTATATAAGGGCATGGTTAATATTACTTAATAGTATAGCCAAATGTTGACTATAAGAAAGTGCCATGTCATCTGTAGCCAACATGTATAACAATCGATACTCAAAAACTAATTCTTAAAGATCATTTCTTGCAAAGCAGAATACGTTTTATTTCATCACAAGTTTTGGATGCAGGTTGAACAGTTGAACGCTTTTGTTTGCAAAAGATACCTTTTTATCTATTTCACCTGGATGTTTGTGAGCTCTAGAGATGAGATAATATCCGAAGAAACCTATCGATACCCGTTACACATGAGATGACCCCCACATCCTTTGTCAAAATAAACAACTCCCCGATCAATGCATTTCACTCTTCGGTGCAATGCATGGGCACCTTACTACTATAGTTTAGTACGACCAAAAATTGAACTAACATTATATATAGTACGATAAATACTGATGCATGTCACCTAAAGTTATATCATTCAAAACTATGTTCAAATATGAATCCAACGATATAGTTTTTGTTGACATGCACTAACATTTTGTCAGTTAAATCTTTATTCAAATTCAATGGGGGACTAATAAACCACGACCGATGTAGTACAAGTGTAGAGGGCGGCGCTGCACGGGAGTCTTACCTCTCACCCCGCTCGTGGCACGGCAGTAAAGCCGTCATATCACAAAACCCAACCACTCCCAGTAATAAATGGCCTGGTAAAATAAACGGACAAGCAACCATCACATCCCTCCGTCTTTTTTGCATTTCATCTCTCTGCATTTACTTTCTCCGGTTCATCTCCCACGCTTGATCCGTAGCTACTACTCCTAGGGCCAGTTCTTTTGGCGGCTTCCCCAGCTTTTCCGACAAGATTAGTCAAAGTAGAGAGTAACAATAAGGCGCTTCACTCATTTATTTGGGCTTCTAAACTACTACTCCGTCCTGGTTTATTCCTGACCATTGTAATTTGTGCTAAATTTTGACCAAAGATTTAACTGTTAAAATGTTACTCAAAACACTTAGGCACGGAGCATCTAGGTGTGTAAGTCATCTTACGAAAACAAAATAATCCGAAAACACTTAGGCGCGGTGCATTAACTTCTACCTTGTTTCTTGTTTCTTGACATATCAACCAATAAGAGATAAAGAGCGTGCATGCTTTTAATGACTTGAGATATCAAACACGACATGCAGTGGTTAGTTCATTGCATGCAATACTATTATTTAGCAAATAAACATTAACATTTCTCGTTTTCTCCTCCTCCTTGGTCACGGTGCACAGAGAAATAACCACAGAGAAGGAAGCTAAAAGTAAACAATCAAACGAGCATTTTTGCATTTGTTTTGCATTGAATCGTTTCACAAGCTTGACTAGTGCTATTTTTCCACATTTACAAAAACCGCAGCATAATGTTCAAACATGCATTTGCACGTACATAAGTAATAGTAGTACTCCTTCCGTCTAGGTGTACAAGTCTTCCCTCCTTCTTGGTCACCGTGCACAACCAAAGATGACTTATTGACCTGGACGGAGGGAGTAGCACAGTCTGAAAGCATATATCGAGAGAGACGTGTAGTCCGATAGTATACAGTAAAGTTTGTGCTATATGCACGTACTTGCAAAATGCGTAATAATACATAACGTCTCCAAACTTTCCCTTTTACATACTTAATTAAGTATGCTAAAAATTCCTGAACGTTCGGGATTTATCATTTGCGTCCAAAACTAATGAGATCGCCTTACGAAACAAAAATTATAGTCCTCCTAAAAGCCACGACGCTCGCGGGAGCGCTTGCGGCGCGCCACGAGTGCCCTAGTGTGCGGGCGTTTCCCAGCGCGCCGACACAACACCTCTTCCTCAGCCTCGTAACTCGCGAAGTGATGATTGGCGGCTTGCCGGCGGGCGAGCGCGATCTCACCGTTGTGGTGATCCGGCGCCAACAGGTACTCCTCCTGGCTGGAAGCGTGCACCCGGTCCACGTACCGCCAAGCGTAGATGAGGCGCTTGGGCCCGACTGCACTCAGGGCGTCGGCACGGGCGTCCTCCGCCACCCTCACGGCCCTCGCACGAGCCTTCTGCCAAAGAACTAATTGCTTGACTCTCTCGGACGTGACATAGATCTCCCAGAAAGCTTGTTGCACGGTGCACTTATCTTCCTCGGCCTTCTTCTCCGCCTCTATTTTGGCGCGCTCTGCTCGAGGCAAAGCCTCCCACAAGGCGACATCCATTTCCTTCCAAAGCTCCTCAAGGCTGGGGGGCTCGGCGGGGGCGCGGCGTTCTCCTCGCAGAGGGGAGCCGACGCGTCCTCCGACGCGTGTGCCGGCGAGATTGAGAACGCCGATGCGTCCACCTCGACGCGTTGTGGCAAGGAGTGGAACACCGACGCGTCCTCCTCGACTAGTGGGGGCGACGAACGAAACGGCGGCGCGTCGCGTAGCGGCGAGGAGCGGAACGCTGACGCGTCCTCCTCGACTAGTGGCGGCGAGGAACGGAAAGGCGACGTGTGACCGTCAGCGCGGTGCAGCGAGGGGCTCCTAGGGCTTGGGAGGGGAGATGTCATGGTGGTCGATGTGAGAGGTAGGGGGAGGAGATAGCGATGAACGTTAACATGAGGGGAGGAGATAGCGATGTCGTGGGAGGCGCAGTATTTATAGCGAGCAATGGCACACCTATGTAAGATATGGACTGAGCTGCACTGACTTAACTGCAGGTCCAGTTGCGTCACTGACATGTGGGCCAATACACTGTTGGGCCCGTATGTCAGTTACCCAGTGCACCTGAAGTTAAGTAAAAGCTAAGTGGGCATATTTGTTGGAGTAAATTACGGGGGAGCGAAGGGTGGAAATATTGCTGGTCACAACGGATTGGACGAGCGTGGGGGGAGGAGAGTCATGCATGCAGATTTTTTCACACAGGGTGGAGTGGTGGGACTGCCGGAGGGAGAAGGAGAGTTTAGCAGGCATATTGTTTCCACGCATGGAGAGGAAAAGATTTGGAGACGAATGGGCTTCCTACAGGTATGGGGAACGGTGCATAATAAGTCATCTTGCATGCCGGGCTAGGTATAGTCTCAAGTCATTAAAAACATACACGCCCCACACATGTTCATATTTCAAGGTGCACTAAGTTATTGCATGCAATGATTAAGGCTGGCCATCATGGTGGTATCTTAGCTAGTACACGGGAATAGCAAACATCCTGATGTGGCAAAGAATTAAAGAAGAGAGGGGGGTTATACTAACTAGTGTTCATGCATGCATTGGTAAACACATTTTTTTGTGAAGAACGACAGCATTAGTTGAGTACTTTTGCAGACTACAAAAACTATTCCACCGCCTCTACTATCTTGCTAAGAGTAGGTGAATTTTTTGAGTCAAGCCCTTTAAACTAGAAGGGAGGTAGTGGTACTCTAATAGCTAGGTGTGTAAGTCATCTTACGAAAACAAATAATCCCAAAACACGTAGGCGCGGTGCATTAACTTCTACCTCGTTTCTTGTTTCTTGACATATCAACCAATAAGAGATGAGGGTGTGCATGCTTTTAATGACCTGAGACTATCAAAGATGACATGCAGTGGTTAGTTCATTGCATGCAATACTATTTAATTAGCAAATAAACATTAATGTCTCTCGTTTTCCCCTCCCCCTTGGTCACGGTGCACAGCCTAAGATGACTTAATCACCTAGATAGAGGGAGTATCAACATTCACAAGGTCAAACAATATTTTTTACACTCATTATAAAACGTAGTTCTTATACTCATTATAATCAGTATTGTAGATATTGATATTTTTAGTATAATTTGGTCGTGGGATTTCATTGATGCCTGTCAAAGCGTGGAGGAAGCGGAGCTTAGGGCTTGCATTGCCGGTCTCTACATAGGTATTTCTCTTCATAATCCTGTAATTTTAGAGACTGATTGCGCTTTTGTGGTAGCGTCTCTTGCATCGGGGGACTATGACAGGTCTGCTATGCGTGACCTGAAGATGAAAGCGTTGAGCATCTCGAAGTTGATCAACAATCTTCAATTGTCAAAGATTAGTCGTTCGGCCAATAAGGTGGCAGACTTAATCGCTAAGTATAGCTTTCACAATAGATTAGATGGTATTCTTGTAAATAACGTACCGCCCTGTGTGGTGAATATTGTATCGAATGAGTATACTGGTGTAGCTGGTTAATTAATATAAGGTGGTGTTTAAAAAAAGTATATATTTTATCAAACACTTTGCAAATGGTTGACGGGAGTAAAAAGGAGCAGAGGGAGTATCATGCATGCGGAGTAGGCAAAAAAATTTGCTCATTTTTAGCCAGTCGAAGTATCAAAGGGAGGCGAAGGTCGTGGGTGGCGCGACGGTTGACGGAATTAAGTGAAGTTACATCCACGCACCGGCATGGCGTGCGAACAGGCAAAAGCTATACCATCAGGCCTATGATATGGGTCTAGTAGACGTGCCATCTAGTGGGTCCCACATAGTTCTCGATAACTCTTTGGGGGCTTGCAGCCGTTTATCCACCGGGCAAGCCAGCAACCCCACGCCATTCGCACGCCCTACTCGTCCCCGTCTTCTACCTCACAACAGTTCACTCCCAGTCGTCCCGTCCTTTCACATTAGTTCGCTCCCAGTTTTTGCGGGGTACAACAGTTCAACGTCTCCTAACCCTCCTCCAAAATCCATGGCCTCCCAAATCTCCATGGTCGCCGCTGAGTACCAGGTTAGAGCCATCACCGGCGATCAGTTCATCGTCATCTACACACGTGGATCCGTGATGGTGAAAGCATGGCTTGCTCGCTTCCTATGCATGTTCAACAGTTCAACAGATGAGTGGGTCGCTGGGCTAGATGTTGAGTACACCACAGTCGTGGGACGAGAGAAGGATCTAGAGGACGAAGAGAGGAAGAAGCCCGCCGTGATCCACGTTTGCGTACATAAGGTTTGCTTGGTCTACCACATATGCCATGCCGCCGTTGAGTGCCAGGATTTTAAGAACTTCGTCAAGGACAAAAGAGTGAAATTCGTTACTGTAGGCTTTAAGAATGACAAGGAAGTCCTGCGTCGGATAGCTCTCATTGTAGGCCAGCCCTTCGATCTCTAGAAGGCAAGCCTGGTGTCCTCCTCTCAACCTTCAATGCTGACCCTGGCAGCAGCCATGATTGATCCTTCGTACGCTAAACTTAAGAAACCTCATCACGAGTTTCATCATGCATGGGAGTCGAAGACATTAGATGAAGATCACATCCTGTACGCAGCAATGGATGCCTACCTTTGTTTAAATATCTACATGGGTTGGATGAACAAGCAGAGCCCAGTGTCTGGTTCAAGAAAATAAGCGTCGGCGAAGAGGAAGAGGAAGAGGGACGAGGACGAAGTCGAGGACGTGGACTCGGACTCCGAGTAGGTGGCAGTGCCGTCACTCATGCTGGTTCTACTGCAGTGTCACGATGACTAGTTGCTTAGTTTATTTTCAAGGGTGTGTTGTGCTGAGGCCCCAGCAGAACTATGTTTATGTTCTTTCTCATTATTTGAACTGTTTAGTACATAGAGTAGTACTAGTACTATGTCTTACTACTGTTCTTCTTGCAGTTGGTACTACTGCTCGTACCTTCGTGTTCCCACTGTACTTAATACGTTCGTACTAGTAGTATAATTTGGGTCAGTCGATTTGTGAAAGAAGTTCGACGGAGCGAAGGAAGAAGACGGCAGAAGAGGTGGAAGAAGCCCTTCTAGCCATCCATGTTGCATCAAACGGCTCACATGAGTCGACTGACCCAAATTGCTCCTTCAAATTGCAGGATCCACGTGGCATTCAAGGTCTCGAAGGTAGATTCCGCGTCCGCGCCCGGTTTGCGGGCTCGACGCGCGCGCGACCGGCTTCCGCCGTGACAGCCACCATGCGCGCCTCCTCCGCGCGGGCGGAGACGACAATGACACGCTAGTTCCTCCTCGCCGGTGTGCTGGAGCACGTGCTCGTCCTCCTCTCTGTATGTTGTGTGCATAGACGCGGCTCCACCAGCTGCTCGCGTGCTTGGCAGCGCGGCGGCATGGCGAGGAGGGACAGCAGACGACACGAGCGGGCGAGCCTTGGGCTTCATGGCACAGGGATGGCGGCGACACGGCGGTGATGGGCGAGAAATTGTTGGCCGGAGCAGGCATGCGCCGGCATGCGCAACGGCGGTGGCATATTGATGAGTGCGCGTATGGGAGCTTACTTTAGTTTTATATGAGGTTGGTCAAACTTAAAATAAAACCGTACTAGTACACGTAAACATTAGACTTAGGCAGCGCTTTTATTATTATTATTATTTTGAAGTTAGTACCACAGCCACGATACGGAATCCTGTGCAAGCGCGTGTACCGCGGCCGCGTGGTCGATCGAACGGTGCGTCACCGTGTCGCGCTCGAAGGACATCCACCGAACCTTTTTGTGTGTGTGAAAACAATCCTCGAATATTACTCAACTTTTTTTCCTGGGAAAGTTCTTGATGCTGCAATATTTCCATATATTTGAATTTAGCTCCAGTTTGTGTTTATTTGGATTTGGACGTTTTAGGTGCGCCCTAGTTTTTTTAATACTTATTTTGTGTGTGTGACTGAGAGAGAACGTGTGTATGTGTCCATATGTGTGTTCTAGCGGAAGGGCAATGTGGAGACGGTGTGTGTGTGATACAGACATAGAGAGGTGTGAATGTGCAAACGATCATGCATGAGTGAGACATAGACAAATGCCGATACATTGTGTATACATGAGAGAACGGTCTTCTAGTTCACTTGCATGTGTGTGTGTGTGTGAGAGAGAGAGAGAGAGAGAGAGGGAGAGAGAGAGAGAGGAGCATCCGTAACACAACAACCATCTCTCTCGATTCATCCGTCCCTCGCATGGTCTCATGCAGCATATGCATCAACGCGCACATTTTGACACCCTCACTTGGCCCCTACCCACCTAAGGGCCCTCTCTTCGTGAATACCCATTTCTCTCCTTAGGTTTGTTTTCGCTCAATATCTAACACACACACACGCCCACACACACACACGGACACACACACAAACACACACACGCACGCACACGCACGCACGCAACACAACACACACACACACTCCCCCGAGCACACAATTCATCCCCATTCAAGGTTATGCGGTGACCACTCTCGCTTGTGCTTCTTTGCACCCCAACATGCACAACACCTCAATCTTCAAAGAGGGCATCGAGCAGATCGAAGACAGCGACCACACCGCGCTAGAGAATGCGGGGTCATTTGGAAGCAGGGTGATGTGGCGACGGCTGACTGACTCCTCCCCCCACCCTCTCTCTCCCTTGCACAAAATTACCAATCCCTCTCTCCCCTGGACAAAATTGTCAATCCCTCAACCCATGATATCCTTCCCCTCTCCTCGATGTTTTTCCAGCTCTCTCATCAAACATGTTGTCTCTTCTCCTTCCACGTATACAGAATCACGTATATTACATGTCTCCATCTTTCTCACAGACCTAACTTCTTCCTCTCTCTCTCTGTGTGTGTGTGTGTGTGTGTCTTGTTAGGTTTGTCTCCTACTCTCTCGTCCACATACATACAATCTTTCCCGCCCTATCTGCTCCATCTTCAAAAGCTCTCTCTGCACGTTTCATTCACACAATGGGATATGTCAAAATGTTGCTTCTATAATGGCTGATGTAGAGTTTTGGTTGTTTTTGTTGCATCCTACAAAGTAATAACTATGAAATGCATTTAGATTCTCATTTGACTGGGATTATGTGAGTTTGAGCATGTTGTGAAGTACTATAGACCTTGTATACATCTTGGGATTCGACAATGATTGTAACTATTGAATTGTATAGACCATTACATTCGAAGTCAATAGCCTAATATATTTATTTCACAATTTCAACAAATGATTAGTTCACAACAAACTAAGAAAACAAATGTGTACTCCCTCCGTTTTTATTTAAGTTCACGTATTAGCATTGGTCAAAGTCAAGCTTTGTAAACTCTCAGAAAGCTTATAACAAAAAATATTAACATATACAATAACAAATAAATATCATTAGATTCATTATTGAATGTACTTCCACATTATACATATTTGTTATGGTAAATGTTTATACTTTTATATAAACTTGGTCAAACTTTAGGAAGTTTGACTTAGGTCAAACCTAATATGCAGAGTTTACTACTACTACTCGCTAGTTTCTTAGCCGAATCACTCAACATGCCACACGGGGAGTCCAGTGTCACAAAATTTTGAGGTCGGCGGGAAAATCTCCCGCGACCCTGATTCGAGCAGTGGGAAGTTACCATCATAGCCTTCGGAATAGGCCTACGTACGACGCTTGGTAGGGGGCTGTTTTCATAACTTCAGGTTCACCCTACCCAACCAGCCCCACCCCGACACCCAGAGTAGTACACCTGAATACTCCCCATTTTCTATCCCCACCGCCAAATAGACTTCTCCACGGCACCGCAGCTTTCGTGCTCCTCCCCTTTACATCGGTGCACTCGTCCACCACAGTGCATCTGCCTCATCGACGACATCATACGCCGCACTGGAGCCGGTCCACCGTCGTCGTCGTAGACGGAGCCTCTTCCCCGGCATCGTCTTCCATGGTCTCGGATCTGCTTCCCGGAAGCTGACGCCAAACGCAGAAGTACCACCGTCGTGGACAATGAACTGACTCCCGTTGCCGACCATGACTCACATAGGCCGCGCGACCATCGTTCTCCTCCTCGATTGGTAATGTGTGTATTGAATCACTTAGCAGTACATGTGAAGTTCCAATTTTGTTCATACCTACCCTTCAATTTTCCTGGGTGCTATTGTTCCCGTAAAAGTAATTGATTATAGCCTCCATTGTCCAACAGAATATCAGCTTGTAATTGTGCGTCGCTCCTGTATCGAGCTGTGCTTGGGTAGGTTTTTCATCTACAACCAGCAGTGTGGCAAATGATGGAAAGGTTTTTAGAACTAGCAAGATGCCCATGCGTTGCATGCATCAAGATGCATTTGTATGAGTAGTTTATCTTGTGGGAGAAAAGTATGAACGAGGGAAGGCCTTATTCACAAATCTGGAGAGGGGTATGGGTATCTTTTTGCAAAATCCCCATTTGTTTCCTTCCTATCTGTTAGATATAAATCAGACGACCTATATTGCAAGAAAAAAAGGTATAGAGAAAAAAAGTAGACAGTAAATGTCGGTGTACTAGAATAGGGGTACCCTAGTATCCTGAACTTGTGCACGGGCAGTTGCAGCACCCCGCGGCAAGGCTTGCCGGGTGACCGCCAAGGTCCTCCGTGGTTCCTTTGGAGCCATTCAAGAACAAAGTATTCAAGCCAAGGAGACAAGGCCCCGACAAGAGGAGCTTGCCGGGAAGGCCAACATAGGCATCTCAAGGAACTTGCCGTGACGCGCCACGCGTCCCGGCAAGGCCCGGTGAGCGACAAGCTTCCGGACGCGACAAGACAACGACCGCGGCAAGGCGCTTGCCGTGGCAAACTACCACTCCGTACCCGCGCTCCAGCACATCCACCAACGTGTCGCCCTGGGACCTTTCCAGGCGCGCGTGGCAAGAGGTTGTGCGGCCAACGGTGCGCGGTGGCAAGCGACGCTGACAAGATAGCCATCATGGCAAACGGTGGCGTCCCTGACGGTCCCTTTCTGCACTGTTTGGGCGACGCAGAGAGGCATTTAATGCCTTTGTCCTCTGTCGTCAGGGTTAGGTAGGATACACTGTACAGGTAGCTGTACCAACCACAATTCCTTTTCCATTTTTACCCTTGTCTGCGTTGCCACCTGTCGGTGACCCCTTTAGCATATAAAAGGAGGCCCATGCGCAACGTAGAAAGGGGGTTCAAAGGCAGAAAAACAATCACGCTCGGTCTCGTTAGCAGCTAGTGTGTACTGTAGCACTCAGCGCTCCCGAGCAAGAACTCAATACACTCAGACATGCAGCAGTAGGAGTGTTATCTCTCCGGAGAGCTCCGAAGCTGGGTAAACTGCTCGTGTGCTTCGCCTCGATCCGCTCTTCGTGCGACCTCCGCCCCCCGCCGAACCGAAAGGGGCTCGGTCCGCCGGTCCCATAGGTGTTCGTGGATCAGTTTCCCCCGACATCTTTGGCGCACTTCTACCAAGCCGTCAAAGAAATCCCGCACGACGTCGTCTGCAGGCTCTTGCCAAGTTGGGACAATTCCATGCGAATCGCACAGTGGCATCATTGCACGGATGCGGTCGAGCGAGGAATTGTTGCACAGCGGAACGACACCCCTCGGCAACATGAACGCTTCGGGATGCTGAGGATCGCGCTTGAACAGTTCCAGGATCATCGCGTCCAATTCCAGGACAGTGAAGTTGAAGTTGAGGCCCGAGCGCAGCCTCATGATATCCGCCGCGTTCTGGAACTCCCAGGCGGGTCTCCTCCTCTCCTGCAGGGGGGCGATGCGGCGGCGAAGAAAATCTGCACCAACGGCGCCTACGGTGAGCCCGGCAAGCCTGAGGCGTAGGATCCGGGTGACGGCAATCTTCAGCCTATCGTCTTCCGGGGCCACATTGCTCCAATCGTTGCCGCACGCTATTGGGGCTTGGCGCTGGGCGGTAAATGGCTGCGGGTTATCCTCGACAATCCAGCACCATTCTGCTGTCCATTCCTCCCACTTGCTGCGGAGCTCTCCCTCCAGATAAGCTTCCTTCTTGCCAGCTCTCGAGATCCAGGCGATTCCGCCGGATAAAGGGTCCCCTCTCTCAACCTGGGGCATAAAGAAGTGGCGGAAAAGAGCTACGTTTGGATAGACTCCGACAAAGTTTTCGCAGAGATGTGCGAAAACTGCCATGGTCAGAACAGCATTGGGGGTGAAGTCAAGGAGGCGGAACCCGTAGGTGTTCATGATATCGCAGAAAAATTCAGAGAAAGGCGGGCAGAGCCCGCAGTAGAAGAACAGCGCGAAGAAAGGTACCCATTCGGAGCCGGTTCCGAAGCAGCAGCCGGGAGTACCTTTGTACGCGGATGCGCTCGCGTCTCCATCGACCAGAAGAGGTAGTAGTACTCCCTTAGCTCCTTCGCGGCAAGCTGGGGGGGGGGGAGATTGCCCGCTCCTTTCGCAGCGCCACGAGCCGCTGCGCCTCGGCCGACTTCACGACCTTCCCCTTGTCGGCTTTTGGAGCCATGGTGGAGGTGGTGGGGGAGATCGACGGTGTTGATGATGCTGGTGGCGATGGGGGGAGGAGCGCTGCTCTCTTTCAGCTTTGGGAAGAAGGGGGGAGCGGCGGAGATTTCTAAGATTGGAGTAGCAACCGGAGAGATGGGCGAACTGCCCCTGTTTCCCCTGCTTATAAAGAGGGAGGGGGCGGGCGTTCCATCTTTCCGAATAAAGAAACCACCCACGATCTCTCCCTCGATTCCGCATTCGACGCGTGCCGTTCGAGGAGGGCGCGGTGGATACGGAGTGAGATACAGCGTAACCCAGGCCACGCGTGCCCGTGCCCTGTTTTGGGCCTGGCCCAACAGCGCTCGGCACCGTGTGTGGCCCAGGCCCAGGGGCTCCTGTCGGTGTACTAGAATAGGGGTACCCTAGTATCCCGAACTTGTGCATGGGCAGTTGCAGCACCCCGCGGCAAGGCTTGCCGGGTGACCGCCAAGGTCCTCCGTGGTTCCTTTGGAGCCATTCAAGAACAAAGTATTCAAGCCAAGGAGACAAGGCCCCGGCAAGAGGAGCTTGCCGGGAAGGCCAACCAAGGCATCTCAAGGAACTTGTCGCGACGCGCCATGCGTCTCGGCAAGGCCCGGTGAGGGACAAGCTTCCGGGCCCGATAAGACAACGGCCGTGGCAAGGCGCTTGCCGCGGCAGGCGGCCACTCTGTGCCCACGCTCCAGCGCATCCACCAACGTGTCGCCCTGGGACCTTTCCAGGCGCGCATGGCAAGAGGCTGTGCAGCCAACGGTGCGCGGTGGCAAGCGACGCTGACAAGATAGCCATCGTGGCAAACGGTGGCGTCCCTGACGGTCCCTTTCTGCACTGTTTGGGCGACGCTGACAAGCATTTAATGCCTTTGTCCCCTGCCGTCAGGGTTAGGTAGGATACACTGTATAGGTAGTTGTACCAACCACAATTCCTTTTCCATTTTTACCCTTGTCTGGTTGCCACCTGTCGGTGACCCCTTTAGCATATAAAAGGAGGCCCATGCGCAACGTAGAAAGGGGGTTCAAAGGCAGAAAAACACTCACGCTCGGTCTCGTTAGCAGCTAGTGTGTACTGTAGCACTCAGCGCTCCCGAGCAAGAACTCAATACACTCAGACATGCAGCAGTAGGAGTGTTATCTCTCCGGAGAGCTCCGAAGCTGGGTAAACTGCTCGTGTGCTTCGCCTCGATCCGCTCTTCGTGCGACCTCCGCCCCCCGCCGAACCGAAAGGGGCTCGGTCCGCCGGTCCCATAGGTGTTCGTGGATTAGTTTCCCCCGACAGTAAAGGAAGTAGAGATAAATATTAAATATTAAATATAAAATAAATATAACTGTAGAGAAGAGAGTGGAGATAGCAGAGATGTTGGGAAAGGATCGCACGCGCACGGGAAAAAGCGGCCGGGCGTGCGCTAGTTTTGGCGCGCGGCGTACGACGCGCTTTATAAAATCCAACACCCTCCCACCGCTCTGTGCCTCGCCACCACTCTCTCCCCGCTCTTTTTCGCCTCGCCGCCGCCGCGCCACCACGCCACCGCGTCACCCGGAAACTTGGGGATACCGCGGCATCCGCGCACGCCCCTCCCGCGGCTTTCCGCCGAGATCCAGTTCCACGGGATGCGCCTCGGCCTCGGCAATTTCGACACCGCCACCGAGGCTGCCCGCGCATATGACGCGGTGGCATGGCGCCTCCGGTGGCCTCATAGAACATTTAACTTCCCCAACATGCCGACGCGGGAGCGGGCGCAGGAGCTCGCGCCTCTGTCGCGGCTTAGCACCAACGAGGATCATCACGACAACCGGAGGCGGGAGCACCATCTCGGCATCGACGAGATGGACGAGGAAGCCATTGCGCTGTGGCACCAACACTTCCCACAAGACATCAACAACGAGCGCGAGTTCTACGAGCAAAGAAGGGCGGAGAGGGATAAGAGGAGGGCGGAGTGAGCCGCCTATCGCGAGGACAAGCGTAGGAGAAAAGAGGATGCTCAATTCAACATGAGGCTAGGAGCAGCGTCGCCCTGGGCATCCGACGATGATTGGTATCTTCACGCCTACAGTCAGACGTCAGAGGAGGATATCACCGAGGAGCAGGCGGACGACGAGGAGTAGTTGAATTATCTTTTTTGTATCTATCTATGCTAAGAACTATCCTCTACTCTCTAGTATCTACTTCTCGATCTCAGCACTGTAAACGCTTTTTTAAAGCGCCGCGCGTTGCGATTCTGTTGGAGATGCTCTAACATGGCAGATGAGTGCTTTAATGTTGCCCACAAGATGTGCGAGTATTACTAGTAGTATTTTTCTTGCCATGTTGAGATTTTGAAACCACGAGTGTGAACATGCAGAGGAGCAATGAAGACCAAACATGGGATAGTAGGGACATCTTCAAGGAGCATGGCAAGTTAAAGAGGAGCTGCACCAAACCTGTAAGACGAGCTTTGGTAAGTAACACCCTTTCAATTACTTTCGTTTAGCCTCGTGTTCTTTGATGTGTATATGTTGTAGTTTCTGTTTCTCTTAAGCGTGGTGTTCTTCGATGTGTAATAAGAAGAGTCTTAATCGTCCTAATGCTTTCGTTTTTAACTTGATGTAGGAAGTGGGTGTTCTCACCGTGTAGTCTGTTTTTATATTTCTTTTCCTTTTGAATTCACTTCTATGAGTTCTGTTTATCTGGATTCTACTAAATGGATCTAGGTTTCTCTGAGTATTGATCTAAAAAGAAGTAACTTCATGTCAGGATGCAATTCCTGCTAGGAGGGAAGTATGGTCAACCTCGAGATCATGTTCCCAAAATGAGGCTAGATTACACACAAGGTGCCAGTTCCCTAATGATACTCGATTAGACACAAGGTGCAAATTCCCATATGATGCTGGATTACACACAAGCCAGGTGGAGTCGTCAGCTGTTCGTGTCCTCGTGGCATTAGTAAAGGCTCAAAGAAAGCGTGAAGCAGCCCTTGAGAATGTAGCTGAGTTCCTAAAGAAGCGAAAAGGGCAATCAGATGCTCTCTTCACCCAAGCCAAAGAAGAGATGGAAGAAGCCAGAAGTAAGCTAGCAGAGGCGGAGCAGGCTAGGCGTCTCCTGCTATCTAAAACTGTTGTCAGTACAAAATTTCCTTCATGATAGCTAGGTTCAAAAGTTTATCCAGTCAGCATTCCTGTTGTGATGTCTGTGCATCTACTGATGTGGCACAAAATGTTTTTTTGGGTCATGTAATAACAGCAATTACTTTCCAAACAATAACAAATGAAGCATTGGACATGGTATAGTTCACGCGCAAGCCCGACATTCCAAGTCCAACTTCCACATCAAACTCATGTTCACAGATATCTGCACATTCAAACATAATCTCCACAACCATGATTCACTTCAAAGCCAAAAAAATGTGAGGAGAGTTATAAATAAAGAAAAACCTCTACTAGTTCCTGCTACCAGTGCGAGCACAACAAGTCAAGACCATGCATAAATTAATTATATTTTAGTCATTTTTTGTGTTCTAAAATGCCTGCCGGCTCGCGGAAGGACGTGTTGCCGGCACACGCGCGGATTAAAGGAAGGCAGGCGGGGCAATCTTAAGCTGGTTGCACAAGGCGAGGAGGCGTGCTCAGCCGGGCCTGCAGCGAGTGCAGCCCTCTTGGCCGGCACGCCGGTTCAATGCCTGCGCTATGAGAGGTCGCGTCCGTGTCAGAGCAATCACTCCCTCCAGTCCTTTTTTGTTTGGGTATAACAAAATCACGTTTTCCATTCAAATTTTACAAGTAAAATTCGTGGACAAACTTTGACCCAAAGTACGATGGGGACTAGTAAACCAGAATGGAGGTAGTAGTTTTTTTAATCAAAGAATGGTTTCCCCTTCCGATTACAGAAAACCAGCATCTAAATCTAAACCATAGTATTTGCCCTAGAACTACCAGGTTCAACATCTCGTAACATAAACCCATACAACCATACGCCAAGGAGGTACGTAGTACTATGAATTCCATTTTCGCTCCATACCAATCGTTCTAAAAACTACTTACTACTTATAATGTGCCATTTAAAATCGAAACTCTTAACCCCGCTAAAAAACGATATTTTAAACGTGGCTACTCGGTCTGTGGCAACTGGCGAGCCACTGCGGTCCATGTCGTTCACTTGTGGTCCCGACCATCAACTCCTACAAAGGTGCTCCACCACGTACCATGTCGTGGAATTGTCACGTCAGATGTCCTAGTGTAAGGACTTAGTCGCGAGGCCAACGCATCTATGTGGTAGCTTGAGAGGGGTTGAGCGGAATCGAGAGACGCAGGGCGGATCAACACGCAAGACAAGGGTTTAGACAACTTCGGGCCCCGGGAAACATCGTCCGGTAAAAACCCTACATGCTGTTTGAGGCTAGGTCTCATTATCATCACGAGGGAGTCGCTGTAAACCGGCTCTCCTCTTTGTGTCTAGCCCTAAGATTGTTTCTTCTTGCTTGTAGCTTGTCCCTCTTTGGGGAGCCCTACCCCTCCTTATATATGTTGAAGGGGCGGGTTACATGTGGAGTCCTATTAGGATTAGGACTAGTCTCCCTTCTAATACAAACCGGATACAAGTCCGGGTCTTCCTTGTAAAGTAAATATTCCTCACGCCTTTTCTCTTAAACCGGCCCACCATAGCATGATCCGGCCTTCCATAAACCGCCCGTTGGGCCACCGGGTCTTGTCGCTCCTCTGACCCGCCTGCCGGATTACCAATGAACCGTAAACCACCATGTCCAAGTGGGTTGCCAGTGAATCGCCAAACTCTAGTCGGGTCATACATCCGGCGGTTTATACCGCGGGGTATATCCGCGACATTAGCCCCCAGTTTAATTTGGATTCATCCATGTTAAACTGATCTGCAACAAGAACAAATTTGTCGGGTTGTGCTCCGGTTTAAATATACTTGTAAGCCGGCACTTGATCATCCTTAAATCCTTGTCATTTCTTCCTTCCAAGTTAATAACCATCTTCATAATCAATTTGCTTGCAGAAGATATTTGTAAATAAAGAATCCATTTGAATCGGCCTTCAATGCTTTGACTTGACAAAAATAATAGTCTCTGAAATATTCAACTGATATCCAGCCGGCTTGAAGATGTAAAACTTGCCGGTTTATGATTACCACCATTGTCTGGTTATAAAAACTGATAATTCCGGGTCATAATTGTTGCCAACACCGGTTCATAATTGTTGCTAATGCCGGTTCATGATTATTGATGACGCCGGGTTACAGACACAGGGTCATAATGATTGGTGACGCCGGGTTAATCCAGTTTGCTCAAAACAGAGAATTTGAAAATAGTTCTTCGATAATAATGTAATACCTGTAGCCCCCAAGTCTTGAGCAGAACAAAGTGATGGCTTAAGACTTGCTTCAATATAAATACTGCCACTTAAGAAGAAATCCATGTTGTTCATCCCAGTCACTTAGTAAAAACTGAATACTCCATATTATGTAGCCCCCAAGTGTCGGGTTGTCATGCTTGCAGCAACCTGGGACTTTGTAATTGTCTTATACTCATAAAAACTTTAACCAGTGTAGCCCCCAAGGGTCGGGTCATTATGCAATAATGAGCAGGGACTTTGTAGGTATAATCATGTAGATTTGAGCAATGATGTGTAGCCCCCAAGGGCCGGCTCAGTAAGATAATATTGAGCTGGGACTTGATATATATTTCAATAAAAATAACACCATATGATGTAACCCTCATCATGGGACTTGAATCTATGTCCACAAGGTTAAGAGCCTTGTGCTTTACCAACTGAGCAGTGGACTCTTCAATATAATGAATAAAAAGCTTTGTACCTTCAACTGTTGACAGGAGCAATTGGTAGCCCCCAAGGGCCGACTCATTATAATGTGATGAGTCGGGTCTTCAATAATATGAGCAGAAAATTACTTTGCATTAGCCCCCAAGTGTCATGGTGCATGCTTGCAGTGACATGAGACTTGCATGTAATCTCAATTTGAATAATGTAGCCCCCAAGTGCCGGGTCGTGAGCCTGCAGTGACTCGGGACTATTCCTTCCATTGTAGAATAAATCATATCCTTTGATAAAATAATAACTGTTGCGCTAAAGCGACTTTGAAAATTCTATAATACCGGTTACTAATAACCATAAAAATCCAGCTATGTTGGCTATTCAAGATAATATAATCCGGTATGAAAAATTCATCCAATATCATAATGAAAATTCAGCCAAATTTGGCTATTTGAATAATATAACCCAATCATTTATAAGCGCATGATTCCAATGGCGCAATCCAAATATATACTGGCGACTTATCGTCTTAAAGCCAGGCCGGTTTAATAAACACCGGATAATTTATCACCATGCTTTATTCAACCTGTCTCTGCATACAACAAGTTTAAAAGTGTCCTGGCGGTTTACCGCCAGACGGGTCATAATGCCCAACATATAACCCAGGTTTATAACCAAGGCTGCACTTAAGAATAATCAATGAAATATATCATACCTGTGATATTGAATCACATCATTGGTTTACCAATTTTTTGTAGTAAGAGTAATAACCCCAATCTTGAGTAATGATAACTCCTTTCATACTGTGCCGGTTGATGATAAACCGTACCGGGTTGTGATAAATACCGGTTTAACCATATATAATACTGGTGACTCATAGTCAAACCAGACCGGGCTGATAGTCTCCGGATTATAACTTGATCCTGTATTGACAACTTGTAATTGAAAGTCAAGCCGGGTTGATAAACACCGGTTTACTCCATAATAGGATGATAACATAAAATCAAACCGGGCAGATAGTCTCCGGATTAGGATTTGACCGTGTTCCACCCATTTGTAATTGACAGTTTGAAATGGATTAACAATGTCGGCTTAAAAATGCAACAAAAATCAAATAACAATTATGAAAAAATATGGAAGCAAAAACAATGATAAAAACCGTTTGCAAAAATATGCTATACTGAGCTGATCAGATGGTATTACCATGGTCGGACAGGATCAAGGCCCCCAATAGGAGTGATAATGATTCAAGTCAGCCAGGTCCCCAAATGATTCGTGGCATATATGCCAGATCAAGAGGCGTGGCAATGGTTCGGGTTCGACCATGCCCCCAAGTGATTTTGTGGCCTTAGGCCGACCAAGAGGCGTGACAGGTTCAGACTTGACCATGTCCCCAAATGATCTGGTGGCTGTCGCCTATCAAAGGGTGTTTGTTGGTTCGGACACGACCAAGGCCCCCAGTGATATATAAAAAACAAATGCCAAGGGGTAAACCGGAGGCCGCTTTAAACAGAACCACTCCGTGTAACCTCGCATGATGAGAAAGACAGAGACCCCGCTTTATGAAGCAGAAGCCCCCATGTGATCAATATGTTAGGCCAATAAGGCATGATACCCATGTTTGAACCACGCATCATGGCAGCAGGTCCTCTTCGGTAATTTTTAACCTTTTTGCAAGAGATAAATTCTTCTTGAACCGGGATCTTGAACCGGATAGTGAGAGCTTCAAAGCTTTGTGGGAGAACAGACGTCCCTTAAACAGGATTGCAAACCGGAATCTTCATTTTCAGCCGGAAATTTTCTGACGGCCTTTCAACTCGAACTTGCGAGAAATTAATTCCTTTTTGAACCGGACATAGTTAAACCGTATTTGAGAGTTTCAAAGCTTCGCGCGAAACAAATTTCCCTTGAACCAGATTGTAAACCGGATATTTGAGAGCTTTAGTGAGACTGACTTCCCTTGAACCGGATTGTAAACCGGAATCCTTTCTGATGATCCGGAACTTCTTCATTGAGCCGGGATTTTGTAACTGTCATATACTTTCTAAGCCGGAAATTTTCTGACGGCCTTCAAATAATAGCAGCCTCCGGGACCGGGTTATCTTTCCCTCCATCGCCCCGAGGTTCTTAAATTTGCTGAAAACTGGCAAGATTTGCTGAGTCATGTCATTGTAGCCCCCGAGTCTCAAAGGTGACTCGAGGAGTTGGTTTGAGACTCTCCATATGTGACCGTGATGTAAACCGGCATAAGTTGTATATCATTGGTGTTGATAGCACGATGTGAATCCATAGAGGGTTGAGGTGACTGCGGCGGGCTGTAAATGATCCCGTATGAGCCGTGTCAGCAACTCGGCCAATGGTTCCTTCCAACTAGTGATTTGAAGTTAACCAAACTGTAGTGGCGGCGACTTGTGCACCTGCCCATCGAACCACCCAGTGCAGACGGCGGTTGATAGTATATGATAATTTGCCTCCATTTTGAAAGAAAACCGGGCTACCCAAGCTGTGACTTGCTCATATCCAATAAATAGCTCATGCAGACGGTGTGGCCCGGTATGTCGATGTAGACCAGGCCGCGAGAGACGGACAGCAGAGACGACCGCATCATCAGTGGCGGCTCCGACAGATGAGTCGGCCGCGGCATCGTAAACCGGCGTGGACGGGCGAGTTAACCACGCCGTTTTGATGTAGTGAACAACTGTCCTGCATCAACAATATTGTAGACCAAGGCAAAGATAAACTGCTCTTTGACAAAAATAATATGTGCCAATAAAATATATTTTAGATGAATATCACCTGATGTGCCAGGCCGAAAATAATCCGCCATGAAATTGATGATCGCTAGATGAAGTTGAAATCGCTCACGGGTGAACCAGCCGCAGCGTGGTAAACCGGTGCGGACGGGTGACTCGGCCGCGACATGGCGAGTTGTCCGTCACGTTTGTAAAGCGGTGCGGACGGGCGAGTCGGCCGGCGCATTGACGTAAACCGAACAGCGGGGGCGGCAATTTTGCTTGTGGATCCGTCGAGCAGCATGGCCCGGAAGAATGCCTGTGCAAAATTACGTTGGCACGCGCTTCATGCACGCGGTATAACAATACCCTTTTTAGAAGTAATTATCCTGATCTGTTCGGTTGACAGATGATCCGTTGATAATGACAGAAACAATTTAAACAGACCGGCGACTCCAGATGCCTCTGGCGGCTCAACACTGCAGGCTGGTCAACACGGCCCCGACGGCTCTTGCACCGCCGAGTCAGTAGCTCCACACATGTAGCAACATTGCCTTCATGGCTGATTTTTTTTTGTGTGGCTCGCAAAGGCTAGTGCCTGTCCTCATCCGTACTGACATTTTTCTGGAGGTACGTAATTGATGATTCCTTTGGCCTCACATCCTTGTGAGACCTTGGGACCGGTGCTAATTCTTTTGATGGATAGTACGTGTACAAGACCTTCCGTCAGATGTACTAGTAGTGCTTTTCTTATTCTCCTGTCTTTCGGTCTTTGACTCCCGTAGATTGCTGCTGCATGTGTGTGTGACAAGTCGTCAAGGCGGCTCGAGGTCAGTGAAGAGGCTCGGCGAAGCGGAAACTGTGAAGCAGGGCGCAGCAGCGACTAGAAGCGGGGCCTTGAGGCGCTTTGGTGGATCGACCGACGTGCGGGAGGCAGAGCCGGCAACCAGCACGGTGGCGCGAAAAACGGTCAGGGCCGCAGGCACAGAGCAGTTGTGAGCAAAGCGCGGCGCAGTTGATGCTTAAGGGAGCAAGGCCGCAGCGGTTTACGGCGGCGACGGTGACCCGGTGCTGGATGAGCGCAAGGAGAGGTCGCAGCAGTCATCCGTTGATTGATTCATAGCATAAGTATTTGGATTCTAGAGTAGTACTAATTTGACAGCCATGGATTTGCTTGTACGACAAATTGACTTGTAGCAGGCTTTGGTCTTCAGAAAAATAGCAACCGTAGATTTCTGTCTTCTTGTGGAAAAGTTGAGACGGCAGTGTCTAGGCTGATGTGTCTCGTGGCTGTAGCTTCAGAGATGTGACAACGTTACTTTGTTCAGACCAGCTGGATGGATTTGAATGCATGTGTGCGGATTTGTGTCCACGTCGGCGGACTGCCCGTACAGGAATCGATCTCCATCATGGCGTACGAGTTCAGTCAACCACAACAAACTTTTGTTCTACAGATCGAGACGGAGACGAGACCCTCCGGTTGTAATCTTCCCCTGATGGATCCAAACGGAGTTGACAAAGGAAAAAATAGATTTTGTCTCAGATGGCGTGTCCGACCATGCACTAGTACTCGAAATCCTTGGATGCGATGAAACCGTGCTTTTGCTTATATTTTTTGACTTGATCGCTCGACGATGACTGGGCTTTACGCCTGTTGGCGACTTGCATCCATCTGACCCGGCGAATCCTTGTTGAACGAAACAAAGATCTTCACCCTTCGAGATCTTCTCTCATGATCTTGCCAAACGAACGGATGAACACCATCAATAAGAAATTTCTAGTAAACAATCGTCGATGCAGATCCTTCCAAGACCCGGCTTTTCTTCCCTCGGAAAATTGCGATCTTCTTAAAACCCTAGGAAAGATCCCTTTAAGAACTCAACACCACTGTGCACGGGCCCCACGGTGGGCGCCAACTATCATGGAATTGTCACGTCAGATGTCCTAGTGTAAGGACTTAGTCGCGAGGCCAACGCATCTATGTGGTAGCTTGAGAGGGGTTGAGCGGAATCGAGAGATGCAGGGCGGATCAACACGCAAGACAAGGGTTTAGACAGCTTCGGGCCCCGGGAAACATCGTCCGGTAAAAACCCTACATGCTGTTTGAGGCTAGGTCTCATTATCATCACGAGGGAGTCGCCGTAAACCGGCTCTCCTCTTTGTGTCTAGCCCTAAGATTGTTTCTTCTTGCTTGTAGCTTGTCCCTCTTTGGGGAGCCCTGCCCCTCCTTATATATGTTGAAGGGGCGGGTTACATGTGGAGTCCTATTAGGATTAGGACTAGTCTCCCTTCTAATACAAACCAGATACAAGTCCGGGTCTTCCTTGTAAAGTAAATATTCCTCACGCCTTTTCTCTTAAACCGGCCCACCATAGCATGATCCGGCCTTCCATAAACCGCCCGTTGGGCCACCGGGTCTTGTCGCTCCTCTGACCCGCCTGCCGGATTACCAATGAACCGTAAACCGCCATGTCCAAGTGGGTTGCCAGTGAATCGCCAAACTCTAGCCGGGTCATACATCCGGCGGTTTATACCGCGGGGTATATCCCCGACATACCCGGTACCCGCGAATGCAGCAATCATGCACCTAGGGTTTTAGGGTTTATTTGTTAACGTCGCCTTTACGTAACACTCATGTGTGCGAGACAGCGAGAGGCCGATTGCGTGCGTGCGCCTCTTCTCTTCGTATATGTACTCCACCATTTGTTTGGTGTCCAAAAAATTATTATAACTACTAGCAATGTGCCAATGCGTTGGCACACGATCAAAGTAGATTAATACATACTCACCGATTTGATAGAAAAAAAAGTCTAGTTTTGAAATACGTATATCACTAAAAATATGTTATGTTTCACTCAAAATATATTCCTTTGGCGGTTTTGATTAGATAAGGGAGGCATGTTGTTGGTTTCAAGATTCGAGAAGTGGTATATGTCTAATTTCTACTCTTACTAGCAAGATGCCCGTGCGTTGCACGGAACATCAATATCTCGTGGGAGAAAAGGATGAATGAGGGAAGTCCTTATCTACAAATGTGGTGAAGAGTGTGGGTAAATTGCCATATTTTCCTTCCTATCCGTCAGATATAAATCGGACGACCTACATTGCAGGATGGCAGGCCCACCATCATCACCAACTCTATTTTTATCCCTACTCTTATAAAAAGCATTGTCGGTGATGATCATGTGCCTGCCATGCTGCAATATAGGCCGTACGATCTATATCTGACGGATAGGAAGGAAACTATGGCAATTTTGCAAAAAGATACCCACACCCCTCTCCACATTTCCAAATAAGGTCTTCCCTCGTTCATCCTTTTCCCCCACAAGATAAACTACTCATACAAATGCATCTTGATGTTCCGTGCAACGCATGGCATCTTGCTAGTTGTTGCAAAAAGCCCATGTGTGTGTGAGAGAGAGGAAGAGTGAAGGAGGATGGAGTGCATGTGTGACAAAGACACAAGTAGTGTGTGTGCAATAGGTATCAGCTTAAAATGAGGCGATAGTGTGTGTGTGCACGATCGAGAGGGCGTGTCTCAAGAAAAGAAGAAAAAGCTACATAGATACAAGGAGCGAGAGAGAGACATGTATGTGATGGTGGAAGCATGAGTGTGCGGGTGTATAAACCTATCTAGAGGCTAGCTAGTCGATAAATGCTTGTGAGAGAAATACGAGTCGGTGTGCGAAAGCGAGATTTTTGTGTGTGAGAGAGAGAGACGGTAGTCAGGAAGGGGGGTGGAAGCAGGAGTTGTGTGTGTGTGTCTGTGAGAGAGAGAGAGAGAGGAGACGGTAGTCGGGGTTGTCTGATCGGTGTCAGTCTGGGATGGAGACGAAAAGGAGACCGCAACAAATGTTGTGTCTACAGGAGAGAGAGAGTAATTTCAGTGGTATGAGTCATATGTAGAGACATATAGGGTGTGTGAGAGAATCCCATAGAGAGAAAGACAAAGTGAAAGACGAGTGGAGACTGTGTGTGTGGCGGTGAAAAAGAAAGCTTAGGTACTGAGTGATACCAGAGAACAGTAGAGACATGAGAGATAATGAAAACCGTGTAATGTATAATGATAGGGAGAGTGTGACACTTCTCAAGTGAGACGTCGAGAGACCATGTTTGCGAGGATAGGAAAAACATGAAGTGAGCGTGCGGGTGAGCTGGAGAAAAGAGAGTGATTGCTACCTGAAGGAGCATACATGCGAGAGAGATGGGTGTGAAAGGAGTGAACAAAAAAGGGATTCAAATATTTGAATTCGAGATGATGATACATGTAATCCATACTCGAACCAAAATTGATCTATCAAACATGCATACTCATATGAATTCATGCACATCTATGTTATTTAATATGTAGATATTATTGATCCATACATTTTAGTAGAACATAATTTGGTTAATTTTTTTTGAATTCAACCTTAAGATTTCAAGATCGTTGTATTTGTAAATCATATCATAATATAAAGGAGCAGAATTCTTTGTTGTGGTTTTGAAAGTATATATGTAAAAAAATGATGTATATAGAATGTAATTCCAATTGAAAATGGATCCCGCCCGAAAAAAATAGTAGAATACAAACGGGATTCGAATTGAGTTGGCACGGTAAACGTGCACTATGCAAAATTTGAACGAAACGGGGAAAGTCGCAGTAACCGCCCGGAAACCAAAATCTGCGAGATGGAAATCACTACTACGTATCCCTGCCGTGCAAAGCCTATCTGCTGGATTTCTATAGGTTTCGATAGGGGTAGGTTTGTAATTTCACCCAAACATGACGTAACCGCCTCTCACCCGGATTCATACACGGTGGGCGCCAAAACACAGTGTGCCCTCGGCTGAAATCGACTCCCTCCCCGATTCATATTCATACACGGTGGGCGCCAAAAACAAACTCTCGTCGGCAAATATTCGGTGTATGCGAGATTACCGTCCTATCCCCAACTGAGTAATGTTGCTGTGATGTAGTAGAAATTTGAAACGGGGGCTAAGTTCGTAAATTTCCTCGCATTTGAGACAAGCGCGCCCTGACTACATGGTGCCCCCCTTCCTCTCTACCTCCCTTTTCCCCATTCGTACTCCGTGGGCACCAAAACACCCTCTCCACCCACCCTCCTCCATCTGCCGCCGTCCGCCACCCCATCCACTGCCGTCCTCCTCCACCATGCCGGAGCTGATACCCCAACGCCGCCGTCCATTACAAGAGATCGTCCTCTCTCATCCATGCCTTCGGACCGGGATCCTTGCATCCTGTCCTCTCGCTTCATCCCCGCCGTCGTCCACCTTGCCGGCGCCGCTCCTATGACCGTCTCGTCCACCGTGCCCTGCCGCCACCGTCAACCCTCCTAGATTTGCTTCCACGCCGCCAACAGCCATCGCTACCGCAGCACCATCAAATTCTCACAAGATGCGTACACGGCGCCGCACCAGAGGCGGTACTCTTTCGTATTTGCTAAAATTATTTATCGCAGCAAGAAAATAGATCGCCACTGCTTTACTCTGATTTCTTGTCTTGGTTGTGAAGTTGCCTTTGTCCGGTTTGCACCTTCAGATCCGCCATGGCACGCTCAACACTATACGCCCAATGCTTATGGTTTTCCCCTTTTATATTCCACACTAGTTAAATCACAGTAGACTAAATTTCAAAATCGGGTCAGTCGATTTTTCAAAGCTCGCCGGAGTTCGCCGGTGCGATCCAAGGGGCTCGGGTGGTTGTGGGGTCTCGCCGTACGAAGAAAACTCGACGCGGGTGGGGGGTGGGGGTGGCGGAGGAACATAGGCGGTGGGGGCCGGCGGTCCGGCCGGCGGCCCGTGCGGTGTTCTGTATGAGAAGAATCACACACGAGGAAGAAGAAGGGTCACGAGACATAGGATCTTCATCCAACCGCCTGAAATGGTCGAGAGACAGCTGGGAGTTTCATTCTTAAGGCGCTCTGGTTCATCATGTGTGGGAACTGCGCAACCAACATTTTATTATCCAAAATCTGCTTGCTCTTCTTTACCATGTTCAATAGAGCTGTGACACAAAATGTAGGGCCGACTCCAGCAGACTGTCCCCATACTTCACTGTACACACCACTAGCCCCACCACACAGGACCTGCACTCCAGCAAAAGCTATACCGATTCCATTTTCCATAGCACCAGCTGTACCACAGAAAAATCCCACTCCAGCAAAAAGTACAGCAAGTCCACCGGCCGAAGACCTATCCCAATTGCAGAGACGGCCAATTCCTGCAGATTGGAACCCCATTCCATTTATTCCCAGTTTAAAATACAATGCTTTCAATGTTGTTAGGGACTACGTGCATATATTCCCATGATGGGAAGATTATTGTGAAGACAAACACCATTTTCACATCTTCCTGTCCAACTTACGTGTAAGTGCTATTATTCATGGTTATTATTTTCCTGTTTTCTGCTGATTGAACACATCTTGATTTACATTACATTATTGTAACTAGGCAAGGTCAATCTGGATAGTCATGATGAGGAAAGCTTGCTTGTGCTTTTCAAGGAAGCATTGCAGCAGTATCGGTGTTACCTGAGGAAATCACACTTTTGTGGCACATCTATAAACGAATTTCCGGTGAAGTCTCCTGTGCTACATTTAGAAGACATTGAATGGAAAAACATTGTTATGCACTGGTCTCGTTCCCAGGATGAGGTACTGTCTATGAAATCACATAACAATTTGAACTTCTACTTTTCCGCATGTGCCTTACGGATCTTGTTTGCAGGAAATCTGCTCGAAGAAGAATTCCGGTTTGAAAAGAATGACAGGATATCGCAAATATGCTGCCCGCTGCTTTGCTCTTGTTAGTACCTGTTGTCCTGTGTCACTGTACTTACATACATACCCGGTTCATTATGTGACAACAGTATGCATGATAGCTTGCTTATCAATTGTTCACTCCAAATTCTTTAGTATCCAATGCCAATGTTTTTTTAGCTCTGCATTGTTCTTGTAAGTACATGTTGTCCTTTATCAGTGTACTTATAATGACAGGTAGTTGTTCATGTACCATCACTCTGCAGCTTATTTTCCTTTGCCCTCCATTTTCTACACATCAGATCTATATTTACTCTTACCATAAGGTTGGTACTGAAGAAGTTTAGCTGTGCATTGCTCTTGGCTGTACCTTTTGCCTGTATCACTGCACTTACATTTATAGCTACTTGGTTATGTAGCATCACTCTTCATCTTATCTTAAATATTCTCCATTTTTTCGTATATTATCACATCTATATTTAGCTTAACAAAATGTAGAATAAAGGCAATGCTTATGAAGAAGATTCTGTGGTAAACTTCTTGAATTGCCCCCTCCCATCAGCACGGACAAGGCCTTTATATAGCTTGTCTTCACCAATAATGTAAGTTTGTCCATCTCAAGCCTTCAAACTTTGTTGTATATATTTGGTTAGGCATGACTGCAACAGCTGTTTATTTTTGGTGTTTGCATCAAATTGCATGTTTAAAGTTTATTATGTACTCCCCCCGTTCCAAAATAGATGACCCAATTTTGTACTGAAGTTAGTATGAAGTTGGGTCATCTATTTTAGAATGGAGGGAGTAGTTCATAAACAAAAGTTTGTCCTTCCTCAATTTAAATTTTCAGTTGTACAACCGAGTTCCTTATTCATACCATGTAAATTAAAGTATACAGTGCAAGTGATCTTTTTTTGCGCTGCATGTATGCTTCTGTTCTTCATCCGTAATCCAGTGGTGTGGTGAACCTACCCACTACAGCACAATATCATATTCTGCAATGTCTTAACTATGAACAATGTCATATCATTCTACTACCCCCTCCCCCCGTCCGAAAATACTTGTCATTGAAATGGATGTATTTAGATGTATTTTAGTTCTAGACACATCCATTTTGATGACAAGTAATTCTGGATGGAGGGAGTATTATTTAAACCGTCTCTTTATTTGCCAATCTGAAATGGGATAAATTGACAGCACACTAACAATTGATACTTATGAGTTCTTGATCTGTAATCCAGTGGTGTCGTGAAGCTGCCAACTCCTTCACAATGTAATTTCCTGCCATGTCTTGACCTGAGCAATACCATATTGTGTTAATGCAATTTTAAACTGTGTCACTTTATTCGTCAGTAAGAAATGTGATGAATTATCAGCATTGATACTTTTATGTGCAAAACCTGTCATCTGTCTGCTTGTTTATCTTTCGGAGTGAGGAAGATTTAAGTGTTGAACAAGCACAGTCTCATCATCTTGCTCAGCTGCTTGCGCTGCAGCTCCCCAACATGGCTAACCTTTCTTGAACTCTATTGAAGTGCTGTCGGTTTTGTATATTATTTTGTTGGTGTGTTTATTTGCACCAGTGGCAATCTTTGATGCCCAGTGTATGTAATCTGCTGTCTGCCTGTGCTTTATTATCATAGTGGCGAACTTTGATGCCCAGTGGATGTAATATGCTGTAATTTCTTTATTGTATAGTCTAGGTTTTTTCTTATTCACGATGCTGCAGTTATTTTACTGTCTTTGCAGTAAACCGGCCAAACCGTAAAATTATGGTACATAATCGGGCCGTCATGGAATCACGATGTAGGTTGGGCCTGAAACGTGCCGAACAGCTAACGGGCCGGCAGCAGCCTGAAATGAACCCCGTCCCATGATTGTGCGAATCAAATCACGGGCTCTTAACAGGCCAAAATTGTCTCGGTCCTTATTTGGCCCAATCAGATATCGGCTGCGAGCAGGCCGGATGCAAACCGGGCCATAGTTAGGCCCAACTATATGACAGGCATTTAACAGGCTGAAATTAATATAGGGCCAAAATGTTAAACGGGTCCTTAAGAGGCCAAAACTAATGTCAGGCCGAATTACTAAGTGGGCCTCTGGCAAGTGGGCCCAAAAGCATAGTGTCCAGTTGACAAGCCAAATCTGATATGGGCCATAATTGAGTCCATAGCCTCTTAAAGGGTCGTACCTGATCTGGGCCGTAATTTGGCCCAGAACGTGGTAGGCTTTTAACGGGCCGGATCTCATATGGGCCACTATTAGGCCCGGAACGTGGCAGGCCATTAATGGACCGGATCAAATATGGGCCAGCATTTGGCCCAGAACATGGCAGCCAGTTAATGGGCCGGCCTACTAGGGCCCTCAAATTCTTGTGGGCCTACAGCTGGGCCGGCCCATTAATGTCGGCGAAATCTCATGGGCCTTTAGCCGGGCCGGCCCATTATGATCCACAAGATTCTTGTGGGCCTTTACCTGGCCGGCCCATTATGGCAAACAAAAATCTTGTTGGCCTTTACCTGGGCCGGCACATTATGGCCCACGAAATTTTGTGTGCCGTTAGCTGGGCCAGCCCATTATGGCCCGCAAAATCTCATGGGCCATTAGATGGGCCGACCCATTATGGTCCGCAAAATCTTGTGGGCCTTTAGTTGGGCCGGCCCATTTAAGCTTGATGGACCGGTCCACGTGTCAACATATCATAGGCGCGTCTCGCCCATTGGATGAGTGACACCTGTGCCAGCGTGGACCTGGCACGTGTCTCCTCCAGCCAATGATGATTTTACACGTGGAAAATCCCCATTGGTCGGGGCTGTTAACGGGTTATCGAATCCAAAACCCGACCTGATAGCTTAACAACGTTTCGTTACGGTGGATGCCACGTGTTGGTCACCCTTGACGAAAGCACTTCTGTGACGCGCGATTTATCGTCATGGAAGTGGACACTTCCGTGATGATAATTTTGGTAATGTCATGGAACACTTCTACGACAGCACAGGTATGACTATCTTGATTCTGTCATAAATTTGTCATGGATGTGCATGCATGACAAAAAACGCGACCTACTGTGAGAAACACGTACCATCACGGAAGTGTATTTTTTTGTAGTGAAAGCCACCGTTCATAATTCGTTCATACATATCACTCTTGATTCACTGTACATCCTGATACGCCGTCGGAGGCATTCATATAGAGTCATATTTTTTTAAGTATCAAGTTGTAATTTTTGAGTTCTAGTAAATAAAAGTGTGATGATCTTCATTATTACAGCATTGTTCCAGTGAGGAAAGGATGATGGAGACTATTATTCCCCCACAAGTCGGGATGAGACTCCGGACACAAAAAAAAGAGAGAGGCCAAACAAAAGAGAAGGCCCAAAAAAAGAGAGAAAAGGAGAGAAGGGGCAATGCTACTATCCTTTACCACACTTGTGCTTCAAAGTAGCACCATGATCTTCATGATAAAGAGTCTCTTATTTTGTCACTTTCATATACTAGTGGGAATTTTTCATTATAGAACTTGGCTTGTATATTCCAATGGTGGGCTTCCTCAAATGCCCTAGGTTTTCATGAGCAAGCAAGTTGGATGCACACTCACTTAGTTTCTTTTTGAGATTTCATACACTTGTAGCTCTAGTGCATCCGTTGCAAGGCAATCCCTACTCGCTCACATTGATATCTATTGATGGGCATCTCCATAGCCCATTGATATGCCTAGTTGATGTTAGTCTATCTCCTCTTTTTGTCTTCTCCACAACCACCATTCTATTCCACCTATAGTGTTATGTCCATGGATCACGCTCATGTATTGTGTGGAAGTTGAAAAAGTTTGAGAATACTAAAGTTTGAAACAACTGCTTGGCTGAAACCAGGGTTGTGCATGATTTGAATATTTTGTGTGACGAAGATGGAGCATAGCCAAACTATCTGATTTTGTAGGGATAAGCTTTCTTTGGCCATGTTATTTTGAGAAGACATAATTGCCTTGTTAGTATGCTTGAAATATTGCCGTTTTTATGTCAATATTAAACTTCTATTTTGAATCTTATGGATATGAATATTCATGCCACAATAAATAAAATTACATTGATAAATATGTTAGGTAGCATTCCACATCAAAAATTCTGTTTTTATCATTTACCTACTCGAGGACGAGCATGAATTAAGCTTGGAGATGCTTCATACGTCTCCAACGTATCTATAATTCTTGACTGTTCCATGCTATTATATTATCCATCTTGGATATTTTATAAGCATTTATATGCTATTTATATGATTTTTGGGACTAACCTATTAACCTAGAGCCTAGTGCCAGTTTCTGTTTTTTTCCTTGTTTTGGAGTTTTACAGAAAAGGAATACCAAACGGAGTCCAATTGACCTGGCAATTTTTGTGGATTCTTTTTGGACCAAAAGAAGCCCCCGAAGTAAAAGAGTTGGGACAGAAGAGCCCCTAGCCATCCACGAGGGTGGAGGGCGGGCCCTAGGTGCACCCCCTATCTCGTAGATGACTCGGAGACCCCCTTGACGTGAGAGCGCGCCAAAAATTCCAATAAATATAGAAACCCCCCAAAAGAAACCTAGATCGGAAGTTCTGCTGCCACAAGCCTCTGTAGCCACCAAAAACCAATTGGGGCCCTATTTCTTTTCGGTGGCCATCTTCATCATGGTGGAGGGGGGATCCGTCACCGGTGGTCATCTTCATCATCCCGGCGCTCTCCATGATTAGGAGGGAGTAGTTCACCCTCGCGGTTTTGGTCGATTTTTGTCTTAAGGTGTTATTTTACTACAAACTCTAGGGCAGTTTGTGGCACTTATAGGAATAGCCCAATGGATTGATCGGAAAGCATACTTTGAGGTGGTTTCGTACCCTACAATAATCTCTTCGTTTGTTCTCCGCTATTAGTGACTTTGGACTGACTCTTTGTTGCATGTTGAGGGATAGTTATATGATCCAATTATGTTATCCTTGTTGAGAGAACTTGCATTAGTGAAAATATGAACCCTAGGCCTTGTTTCGAAGCATTGCAATACTGTTTTCGCTCACTTTTGTTACTAGTTACCCTGCTATTCTTATAATTTTAGATTACAAAAACCTATATCTACCATCTATATTGCACTTGTATCACCATCTCTTCGCCGAACTAGTGCACCTACACAATTTACCATTGTACTGTGTGTGTTGGGGACACAATAGACTCTTTGTTATTTGGTTGCAGGGTTGTTTGAGAGAGACCATCTTCATCCTACGCCTCCCCCGGATTGATAAACCTTAGGTCATCTACTTGAGCGAAATTTGCTACTGTCCTACAAACCTCTGCACTTGGAGGCCCAACAATGTCTACAAGAAGAAGGTTGTGTAGTAGACATCAGCCCTCTCGATCGTGCACATACACACTATCGCCTCATTTTATGGTGATACCTCTCACACACACACACACTCTTTGTATCTTCGTCACTCATGCACTCCGTCCTCCTCCTTTCTCCCTCTCTCTCTCTCACACACACATGGGCTTTTTGCAACAACTAGCAAGATGCCCATGCGTTGCATAGAAAATCAAGACGCATTTGTATCAGTAGTTTATATTGTGGGAGAAAAGGATGAACGAGGGAAGGCCTTATTTGCAAAAGTGGAGAGGGGTGTGGGTTTCTTTTTGCAAAATTGCCATAGTTTCCTTCTTATTCATCATATATAAATCGGACAACCTATATTGTAGGATTGTAGGCACACCATCATCACCAACTTTGTTTTTTATAAGAGTAGAGATATACCACTTCTCGAATCTTGAAACCAACCACATTCCTCCTTTTTCTTATCAAACTGCCAAAGGAATAAATTTTGAGTGAAACTTAACATTTTTTTTACTTACATATGTATTTCGAAACTAGACTCTTTTCTATAAAATAGGCCAATATGTATTAATCTACTTTGATTGTGTGGCAATGCATTGGCACATTGCTAGTTATTACTAATGTATAATTGTTTGGACACCAGACAAACAGTGGCGTAAATATACAAAGAGAAGAGGCGCACGCACACAGTCGGTCTCTCGTTGTCTCGCAGACATGACAGTTACGTAAAGGCACCGTAAACAAATAAACCCTAAAACCCTAGGTGCACAATTGATGCATGTGCGGGTACTAGGTAGTGTGTGGTGGAGCGCACCTTTGTAGGAGTAGTCAGATCGCGTGATAATTTGATCTGTAGGAGTCGATGGTCGGGAGTTGGGACCAGAGGTGAACGACCTGAGGTGGTGGCTTGCCAGTTGCAACTGGTCAAGTAGCCATGTTTAAAGTATCATTTTTAGTGGGGTAAGAGTTCCAATTTTCAATGACACGTTATAAGTACTAGTTTTTAGAACGATTGGTATGGAGCAAAATGGAATTCATAGCTACTACATCTGTCCTCGTTTACAATCCCCATCGTATTTTGGGTCAAAGTATGTCCACGGATTTTACTTGTAAAATGTGAATGGAAAACGAGATTTTGTTATACCCAAACAAAAAAGTACTCTAGCACAGCCATTAAACCAGCGCGTCGGCCAAGAAGGCTCCACTAGCTGCAGGCCAGGCTGAACACGCCTCCTCGCCGCATACAACCGCCTTCAGACTGACACACCTGCCTCCATTGAATCCGCGCGTGTGCCGGCAACACGTCCTTCCGTGAGCCGTCTGGCATTTTAGAACACAACACCGGTTGGCTCCTCTCGTCCGCCCTCTATTTAAATGAGGCCAGACGGCTGGCAAGAACCGCACCACACCGCCTCTCCCCATATCCTCCTTGCACCATTTTCAACACACTCTCCATAACATCCGGTGAGCAGGAAGACGAGTTCTCCGGCATAAAAGCCGGCTGGGTGTCCACCGATGACACTGTGGTCAGGAGCCGCCGCTGCTTGGAAGCCACGAATGTTACGACCACCGCGTCGGCGGCAGATACCCGGTGTGTTGCTCGGTTTGGCTCAAAACATGATGGACCCCAGCCGCGGCCGGCTTTAGAAATATTATACATGCCTCCAGAAGTTATTCGCATTTATTTAAAAAATGTACATGTCAGATTTAGGGATCCGGCAACCCTTGAGAGGTTCGAACTCTGGGGTGTGCGCGGAGATCTCAACCTGCCCAGCCTGCCTACTCGCGATCCTCCCTAGCCTAACGCGTCGAGCTCAAAGAGGCACAAAGACATAGAGATTTATACTGGTTCGGGCCATCATTGTCGTGTAATACCCTAATCCAGTGTGGTGTGGTGGATTGCCTCGAGGGGCTATGGATGAACTAATACAAGGGATGAACAAGCCTCAGGAGGTGAAGTGTTCTTGAGCTGGTGTGGTGCTCTACTTGTTCTGATTTTGGTCCCCCTCCTATGGTGGTAGCTAGTCCTATATATAGTGGCCTTGGTCCTCTTCCCAAATATGAGCGGGAAGGGATTCCACAACAGCAGGATTTGAAAGGGGACAAGTAGTACAATCTATCCTGACAAAAGTAGTCTTCGCCTACGTAAAACCTCTGGTCGTGACACTACGATGGGCTCGTTGATGACCTCCGTCCTGCCGAACTGGCGGTCTTGGTCTTGTTGCACCAGAATGGAAACCTTTGACTGATTCCTCGGGACTCCACGCCTGTGGCTTGCCTCCCATGCACCGAAGAGGAAACCTGTGCTCTGCACCCGCCTGGCGCCCGCTTGACCTTGGTCGTCATGGCTCACATCAGCCGAGCCTCATGAAATAACTTGCATAGACCTCTCCACCCTTCAGGAGCCCTCCTGAGGAGGCCACTTCCTTCAGGGGTCTTAGCGTCGTCCTCCTCGCGAGGCTTGGCCCCTTGCGAGGGTGTTGCGGTGTTGGTGTTGGAGCTGGGCCGTACTAGGCCGTCGATGAAGCCATGTGGTGGGCCTGAGGCAGGCAGGGCTGGATACCCCTGAATCTAGGACGCCAATAGTATCCCCCGGGCCCAAGGAGCGCTCGGACTTGGCTTCCAGGCAAAGCCAAATGGCAAGGGCAGAGCACCGTTAGCCCTATCGGCCTGCGGACCTCAAGACACGTGGTGGTTTATGGGACGTGGGTATCTCCACTTCCCCACGCCGCCTTGATGTCCGGTAGACCGAGCAGCTGCCCGTTGTCAGTGCAACTCGCCCTTTGCAGTGTACCGTACCCGGCTCTTGTTTTCTCCTTCTCAATCTTGCCTCCGCGTCCATAGATCTGGTGCCGGTGCCTTGCCCTATTTTGGTATTCGCCATGGCTCCCAAGCCGAGGAAGAAGAAGGGGAAGCCGCTCGCACCGGCCGGTCCTTCGCCGGCCTTGGAGCCAGGCCTTGAGCAATCGGCGGTGATCAATAAGTTGGGGCTAGACAAGGATCGCCATGCGCTCGCCGCCGATTCCAATGAGTGGATAGCGACGGTTGTCCAACCTGCGTCTTTGCGAACTAGAGAGATGAGTGCCACTGAGATTCCCATCCATCTCCATGTTCTTCTTGTTGGGCTGATTCCTACCTTCTCCCCTTTCTTCAATGTCGTGATGTCACATTACCAGATCCATCTGCTGCATCTGGACCCTTGCTCTGTCATCGTCCTTGCCATCTTCGCCATCCTCTGTGAGGCCATGGTGGGCATCACTCCCTCCGTGGACTTGTTTCGGCATTTCTTCCTGCTCCGGTTGGTGGATGCCCGCCAACGCTCTGGGTGCGCGACCTTCGAAGCCGTGGCCGTGACCGCTGGCTTGGGGATCGACTTCGAGCTTTCACCTATCGCGAAGGGATTCCGGAAGTAGTGGCTCCTGATGGACGCCCATGCATTCAGCCCCCTGCTCACGATTCCTGGGTCGCCGGCTTTGCCAAGCTCCGGCTGGTGCCATGGGAAGCTCACCGACTGGCCTCTTGCTTTTGTCTGGAAGAGGTTGTCAAGGCTCCAAGAACTGGAGGTGATGGCTCCAATGGTGGTGAAGGAATTTGTGAAGCAGCGCATTCCTCCCCTCCAGCGCCATTCTTGCCCGATATGGGACTTCAAAGGCACCGGGGATCCAATGAAGCTGCAGAAACCGTCGCTTGCTGCTGATACCTTGAGTGTGGTGCTGAATCTCCTAACTGGCGAGCCCGAGCCTGCTGACCTTCCGGAGGGTGGCTGCCTTCTCTATCTATGCTCGAACAAGGAGGCCTTCGCGGGGCATATGCCTCTCTTCGATGAGTAGGGATTGCTACCCGAGGGCATTGAGGGGCCCCGCGAGAATCCCATCTTCGTGGCTCCTCTCTTGATCGACCATGCCGCGTGCACCCCGAGTGTGGAGGCAGGGGGCGCGCGCCTCCATCAACTATCCAGAGCTCCTTCGGAGGCCCGGCCTCATTGGAGGCTCAGGATCCTGAGGCATCTGGGGCCAGGGAAGGAGCCGCCGAAGAACCTGTGCAACCCCAGGCTCCGGTGGCAGGGGCTTCTAACGCCTGGGACGGTGGCTCTAGAGTGGCTACTGACGATGAGGAGCCCACCGATGTCCCTAGAGCCGTGAGCGAGAAAGTTTCGCCGGGTGCCCCTGCCCTGGGGACCCCTGCTCTAGATACCACGCTGAGCGCTCTCCCTCATGAGGATCGCCCATTGGGACCGGGTCGGGGCAGCCTGTGCCTTGAGTCGCTCCTGAAGAGGAAGAGGTCCCCGTGCCGCGACGATGGCACCCGTCGGCCGGTGAAGCCGAGGAGATACGTGGCCACTGACGAGTAAGTACCTTTGCTCTTGACCCCCAAGCGCGCCGTGTTTTCTCATGGCTACGGTTTTGCAAGGTCTCCACGAAGGCGAAACCTCGGGAGGCAGGCACCCCCAAGGAATCTAGCTTGGCACATGCACGCAGCCCTAGTGCCCCGAGCCTGCGCGGGGCGTGGGACCAACTCCATGCAACATGATGCCGCGAGGGTGCCTCGGAGCCGGGCCCCGTGTTCTCTCCTCCCGCGATGCTGCCCGCGAGGCGAGGGGTGCGCTGGTGATCCTTCCTCTTGTCACTGACGGCTGGGGGGTGCCCTTTGGGCAGCCTTCGTCTTCAAGCTATGGGGCTACGCCAGCCAGCCCCCGGCCGGCGACTGGCAGAGCGCCCAGTGCCTCCCCGGCGACTTCCGGAGCCGGCGAAGATCTTGGCGATGAGCTCGTGGGTGTAGCGCGGTGCGCTTCAGGCTTTTCGGTGCAGTGATGCATGCGATGTTCTAGCTTGGTGGGGAGCTTGCCAACACCGACACCAGGCTTGAGGCAGAGAACCGCCGCTTGGAGGATGAGTGGCAGTGGCTGAAGGTGGCCATCAACCTTGGGAAGCTTCGGCTTGACAAAGCCAAAACACGCGTGGCGGCCTCACTCGCGGCTTCTTGTGAAGCTTCCGCCCGTGCCATGGAAGAGGCCGAGGCAGCCAACCGCCGTCGTGAGGCAGCTGAGGAGCGGGAGAGAGATCTTCTGTCTTCCAATGCGGCCCTGCTGTGCGAAGTCGAGGAGTGTCGTGCCCTACTGTCCTCCTCTCCAGGTGAGGTGGCCCTTGCCGACATGCAGCTCCTGAGGCGCCATGAGGACCTCACGCTGGAGGCCGTGGAACACAGCTTAGCACTGGAGAGGCTGGAGGTGAGGGAGGGACAGGACGCCGTGGCTGAGGACACCATCACCGCCCGAGAAGCTTAGGTCCAGGTGGAGGTGGAGAAGAGGGTGGCTAAGGCACGTGCTGAGCTGGATGTAAGGCATCGCCTGGACTGTGAGCTGCTTAAGGCTGAGCTTGAGGGGACCTCCGTCCTGAAGACCGAGCTGCAGGCTATAGAGCAGCGTGAGAGCGCTGCCCGGGGGGCCCTGGCTTCCTCCAAATCTTCCCTGGAATCTGCCTGTGCCGAGATATCCTCTCTCTGGAAGCAAGCTGAAGACACCGCTTCCCTCCTAGAGAAGGCTTCGAGTGAAAAGTGACGCCGCCTGACATTGGAGCACGAGCACGACTCCATGCTCCAAGATCTGCGCATCAGAGACAACAACGCCTTGGGTGCCATTTGTGATGAGAGCGCTCCTCATCCGCACGAGAACGACTACGCCAGCCATCTCCGCTACTTTACTGATATTGTGACCCACCTAGAGGATCAGGCCGCAAAAGCTCGCCAGCTTGTTGAGGAGAGGAGCCGAGGCCTCGTTTGGCGCGCGCTCTCGCGCATCTTCAGCAACCTCCTGAACCTTGACTCCCACTTTGATTTTAGCATGGTGCTAGCCCCGTGCCCGTGGCCACCCAAGACAAGCTTGCCAAGTGGGTGGATGGTCATGTGGATGCTTTGGTGAAGGAGCGACTCCCGAGGATGACACGGGCATGCTCGCGGCCAAAGGAGCTGGGGCGAGTGGTGATGACGAGGAGGATGGTAGCTTCAACACAAGCAGCGTGGATGGGAGTGACGAAGAAGGCGCGTCCAGCTAGGCCCGTGTCTCTTTTGCTTTAACCTTGGGTTTCGGGGGTCTTGCGTGGGGCCTGGCATCCCGGCGGGGCCCCTTCTCCTAAGGCGAGCCTGCGGCGGGCTCGCGAGGCTCTGTCCCTCTTGAGGGGACTGCTGGCCTGCCGTGGAGTGCCTCGTGAGGAGCCAACTACTAGACTGTGACGAGGTGGGTGCACGGGGCGGCCGCACCTTCGAGCCCCCAGGGGGAGCGATCGGTACCAGCGCGTACACCGTACCCAACCCCCGCTCGCGAGGTGCTCAAGGGCAGGGTAGCGGTCATGAGTTTCCACGAAGAATGCAAGAGCTGAGAGCAAGAGAGCGGCACAAAACAAGAAAACTCCCCTCATTTTTATAAACGCACGAAAGACAAACTGCTGCAAAAATTCGGCAAGCAAATACAAAAAGGAGGCAAAATAATAGACAGCCGCGTCCGGCGCCTAGCTAGTCTTTAGTCTTCAGTATTCTCACCAGCGCGGAGCTATGTGCTTCCACTGGCTGGGCATAGTCATTTGGGAAAGTGTTGACGGCCAGCGCGGAGCATGGTGCTTCCACTAGGACGTGGGTGGGATCCCCCGTGAGGCCCCAGGGCGGCACTCAAGAGACTTCAGGGCGTGTACAGTCCCACTCATTATTATGTGAGAGTGTCACAAGTGGAGACCTTCATAGGCCGGGGCCTTCCTTCATGTCACCGGACGAGGACCCCGTCATGCGCCACCCCTGACCACCGTTGGGGAGACCGGAAACAAGGACAAGACCAAGGGGCCAAGGGGACGCTGGCGGCATCCTCGGTGACCGTAGGCCCCCCAACAAGGAGAAGGGATCACCAGCGCCTTCCTCGGTAGGGAACCTACCTCCAGGCTAGATCCTGCTCCTCGCAGCGCGAGGAAGGCCCCGCTGCTGGGCTTCCCCCGTGCTGCTCCCAACATCCTTCGTGCTCCTGAGGAGGGTCCGCCGTCCTGAGTGTCCTGGTGCTCGCCGCGTCTTGTTTCACCTGCAATCCAGGGTCAGTGTAAGCGTGCCCCTGCGGCGTTAACTGTACCCAGAGGCTGCGCTGTTGGGGACGTCGGTAGGGCTTGGTGGTGGTTCGAAGGAGAGCTTGGCCTCGTGTATGTCCAGCGCCCAGCCTGGCGTGGGGGGTCGGCTGGGGCCCTCTCCTAGCGCGTGCATTGGATCCAACGCGATGATGACGTAGGCTTCCAGGCTGTTCGCATCAGGGTGCCGCCTGGCCCCCTAACGTTCCCGCTCCCTTCTGCCATCCTCCGGTCCTGTTGGGCAGGGGCCGGCACTCCAGCGCGACCCCTGGTGGTGTCGCCTGAAGCAGCCCCTCGCCAAGGGATCATGTTCGGGATGGCGCGGGCTGCTCCACAAGGCTGGTCGGCGTCAAGAGGCTCTTTGTGGACCCTGGGAGGGGGCACGCGGTTGTGTTGGGATTGAGCGAGCGCCCCCACCACCGCCTGCGACGTGGGGAGGGTGCAGAACGGCACCGCCCCCCTGCATGCCGCATCCAGCAGCTCAGGGACCCATTCCAGCAAGGCATCGCGGCCGTTCTCTAGTAGAGTACTCGCATGTTTGCTTCTTCCCTGCGCGAGTGCGGAGCGGTTGCTACAGCGTAGTTCTTGAATCGCGCGGCTGTGCTGCTGTGGCACGGCGCCAGTGGAGAAGGCTACACCGCGCGCCCCCCGCAGCCGGTCGCCCCTGGTGGAACATGGGCTGCGAGCAGGGCGGAGTGAAGGTCTTCTTCACCGGTGGGTGCTGTCGAGGGGGTCTGGATGACCCAGTGCTTGATGTGGGCTCTCGGGGTGTCAGCCATGGCATCGGTGGAGCGGCGGAGGATTGGTCGATGGAAGAGAAGATCCGACACACCCCTACTTGGCGCGCCAAATTTTGGATTTAGGGATTCGGCAACCCTTGAGAGGTTTGAACTCTGGGGTGTGTGCGGAGATCTCAACCTGCCCAGCCTGCCTACTCATGATCCTCCCTAGCCTAACGCGTCGAGCTCAAAGAGGCACAAAGACACCGAGATTTATACTGGTTTGGGCCACCGTTGTGGTGTAATACCCTAATCCAATGTGGTGTGGTGGATTGCCTCGAGGGGCTATGGATGAACTAATACAAGGGATGAACAAGCCTCAGGAGGTGAGGTGTTCTTGAGCTGGTGTGGTGCTCTACTTGTTCTGATTTCAGTCCCTCTCCTATGGTGGTGGCTAGTCCTATATATAGTGGACTTGGTCCTCTTCCCAAATATGAGTGGGAAGGGATTCCACAACGGCAGGATTTGAAAGGGGACAAGCAGTACAGTCTATCCTGACAAAAGTAGTCTTTGCCTATGAAAAGCCTCTGGTTGTGACGCTACGGTGGGCTCGTTGATGACCTCCGTCCTGACGTCCTGGCGGTCTTGGTCTTGTTGCACCAGAATGGAAACCTTTGGCTGATTCCTTGGGACTCCACGCCTGCGGCTTGCCTCCCTTGCACCAAAGAGGAAACCTGCGCTCTACACCCGCCTGGCGCCCTCCTGACCTTGGTTGTCATGGCTCATGTCAGCCGAGCCTCATGAGATAATTTTGTATGGTCTTGACTTGTTGTGCTCGCACGGGTAGTAGGAACTAGAGATTTTTCTTTATTTATAACTCTCTCATAGTTTTTTTGGCTTTGAAGTGAATCATGGTTGTGGACATTATCTATGAATGTGCAGATATCTATGAACATGAGTTTGATGTGGAAGTTGAACTTGGAATGTTGGGCTTGCGTGTGTGCTATACCATGTCCAATGCTTTGTCTATTATTCTTTGGAAAGTAATTGTTGTTATTACATGACCCAATTTTTTTAATTTTGTGCCACATCAGTAGATGCACGAACATAACAACATGCATGCTGACTGGCTAAATATTTGAACCTAGCTATAATGAAGGAAAATTTGTATTGACAAGAGTTTTAGATAGCAGGAGACTCCTAGCCTGCTCTGCCTCTGCTAGCTTCTTTCTGGCTTCTTCCATCTCTTCTTTGGCTTGGGTGAAGAGAGCATCTGATTGCTCTTTTCGCTTCTTCAGGAACTCAGCTACATTCTCAAGGGTAGCCGCATGCTTTCTTTCAGCCTTTACTAGAGCCACGAGGACACGAACAGTTGACGAATCCACCTGGCTTGTGTGTAATCTAGCATCATTTGGGAATTTGCACCTTGTGTCTAATCCATCATCATTAGGGTTCGTGCACCTTGTGTGTAATCCAGCCTGATTTTAGAAACATGATCTCGAGGTTGACCATAGTTCCCTCCTCGCAGGAACTGCATCCTGACATGAAGCAACTTTTTTTAGATCAATACTCAGGGCAACCCAGATCCATTTAGTAGAAGCCAGATAAATAGGACTCGGAGAAGTGAATTCAAAAGGAGAAATATAAAAACAGACTCCAAGGTGAGAACACCCACTTCCTACATCGAGCTAAAAACGAAAGCATTAAACGATTAAGGCTTTTCTTATTACACATCGAAGAACATGAGGCTAAGAGAAACAGAAACTACAACATATACACATCGGAGAACATGAGGCTAAGAGAAATAGAAACTACAACATATACACATCGAAGAACATGAGGCTAAACGAAAGTTATTGAAAGGGTGTTACTTACCAAAGCACGTTTTACAAGTTTGGTATAGCTCCTCTTTAAGTTGCCATGTTCCTTGAAGATGTCCCCAAGATCCCGTGTTTGGTCTTCATTGCTCCTCTGCATGTTCTCACTCGTGGTTTTATAATCTCAACATGGGAAGAAAAATATAGTAATACTAACACATCTTGTGGGCAACATTAAAGCACTTATCAGCATGTTAGAGCATCTCCAACAGAAGCGCAACGCGTGGCGCGTTAAAAAAGTGTTTACAGCGTCGGAATAGCCACTGTTTGCGGGCCGCGGATTGCTGGCTCCAGCTGCCGCTGCAAAAAATTGCACGCACGCCACTCTAGCAACGCGCGATATTTTTTCTCCTTTCTAAGCTAAGTCAATACACATTCAACTCCAAGTCGATACTGGCATAGATAGGTACATAGATAGTTCTCAGCATAGATATAGCATAGATAGATAGAAAAATAGATAGTTCAACTACTCCTTGTCATCCGACTCAGTGATGTCCTCCTCCGACATCTGAATGTAAGCAGCAACATATTGATCATCGTCGAAGTCCCAGGGTGACGCAACTCCTAGCTTGATGTTGAATTGAGTGGACGCCTTCCGTGTATGCTTGTCCTCGCGATAGGCGGCTCGCTCCGCCCTCCTCTTCTCCCTCTCTGCCCTCCTTTGCACGTAGAACTCGTGCTCGTTGATGATGTCCTGCGGGAACCGTTGGTGCCACAACGCCATGGCTTGCTTGTCCAACTCGGTGATGCCGAGACAGTGCTCCCACCTCCAGTTCCCGCGATGATCCTTGTCAGTGATAAGCCACAGGGGAGTGGTGAGCTCCGGCGCCCGCTCCCGCATCGACACGTTGGGGAGGTTCAATGTTCTACGAGGCCACCGGAGGTGCCATGTGTCACAGCCCTAGAATGTTGGTTGTAATTAGTTGCATCAGTGAGCATCTTGCATCATGTTCATTTTCAATTAAAACTTGAAATGGGGACTGATAAACCCTAACAACAAATGAATTACAACTAGGGTCAAATTAAATCTTTTCCATCTACCAGAAATGGCCTTTAGAAAAGTTCATCAACTTTTGAATGGGTGAAAACTTCTTCTAAAAATGATGCACATCTCTAGGACATTTCTGGATTTTGGAGTTAATTCATACGTATTTGAATTTGGACAATTAAATCCTATATAATATTTTTAATGTCCAAATAATTCTGAACTTAAGTGGGGGCTGTTGGAAATATTCCAAACAGAGCCCAAAATTATTTTCAGGATTTTTGAAAATGCCTTAGCATTTTAATTAAGTCAAAACAATTGCATAAAAATAGAAAACAGAAACTAAATTAGGAGGTAGAGAGAGAGAGACTTACTTGGACCTACCTACTGTGCAGCCCACCTGGCCGGCCCAGCTGGCAGCCCAGCCAACTGGCCCAGCCCACCACCGCCTCCTTCCCTGTCGTCTTCCTCCTGCCAGTAGGAGCAGCTGCGTGCTCGCACGCGCGCGGCCGAGGAGGCCAGCTCCTCCCTGCCTGGCTGCCTCCTCCTCCCCCCTGGACGCCCCCACGACGCCACGCACCCTCCCTCGACCCTCTGCACCTCTCCCTCTCTCGCTGGACCTCCTCTCCTCCTCTGTCTCTCTCCCTCTCACCACCCGAACGCGCCGTCGCCGCCGTACGCCATAGCCGCAGCCACCAGCCCTCCCTCGCCCCGCCGCCAGGTCCAGAAGCTCCGCCGCTGACCTCTACACCGTCCCCGCCAAGCCACACGAGCGGACGCGCCCTGCAGCGGCTTCCCCAACCTCTTCTTCAAGCTTCGGCCGCCGAGATCACCGGCGACCGTGTGCCCTCCCTGGCGCCTCCCCGAGCCCACTGGCCTGCTCCGCGAGTTCACTGTGAGCACCGACATCTTTCCCCTCTCTTCTACCTTCCGTCTGAGCGCCCTAACTAACTTCACCGCTGAGCCGCTAGCACATCGCAGCCGGCCATGGCGCCGCCGCGGCCACAGTCGCTGCCGCTCACGTCCGAGCCCATCAGCGCACTCAGCACACTCCCAGAAGCCGAGCACACCCACCAGATCCTCCTCCCGTACGCAGTAGCGCCGAACCCGACTGCTTCCGTGCTTCGGCCGCCGCCAAACCTCGACGCCGGCATAGTTCCCGGCCACACCGGCTCCAACCAGTGGCACCACTAGATGCAGCGCACTCCCAGGAGTCAAGCAAGCCTATCCGCGCGTTGAACCATTGCCGAAGGGCGATTTCCGAAGATCTCCGCCGCGGTTTGTGTCACCGGCGGCTAAACGCCGGTGGGGTGACGTGGCGCTGTCATTAGCCACTAATGACGCCCTAGCTAACCCACCTAGCTCACTGACATCTGGGCCCCACGCCCTAAATAATCTATGATTTATTTCTGTTTAGATTAGTTTATAATCACACGGGACCCACCAGTCAGAGTTGACTGGGCTGACGTGTCTGTTGACCGGACCCACCTGTCAGTGTCACTAACCAGCACTAGTCACTGACCAGTGGACCCCACTGGACAGGTTTGACCTAGAGGCGCCCAGTTGACCTGCTGACATCAGGGTGATGTCATGCTGACGCACTATTTATTTTTGGATTTATTTTAGTCCAGAAAATTGCAGAATATAGCCAAAACTTCTAAAAATCATAGAAAATCCACCGTAGCTCCAAATCAAACAAGTTATATATGAAAAATGATTAGAAAAATCCAATCTATCCATCTGTACCATTTTCATGCATATTAGAACAACTTATACCTGCTGATCAGGTCAAATCAATTAAATGGCATTTAAACTCTCACATATGGAGTTTCAATTTGAACCTAGTGTTCAAACCAACCCCATTTAACTTGTTGCTAGATGCATTAGCCCAAAACACATTCATATTGCCATGTCATAGCATGGATCATACTGTGCATTGCATTGATCGTGTTTCTTCTATGTTTGTCGGTCTTGTTCCCCCTCGGTAGACGCTGTACCGATGATGTGATCGTTGACACTGATGAAGACTCAATGTTATCTTCAGAAGTGCCAGGCAAGCAAAACCCCCTTGTTCATTCCGATACAATCCTACTCTCTCGCCCTGCTCTCTTTTACTGCATTAGGACAACAACGAGTCATTTGCTACTTGCTGCGGTAGCTGAACCCCTTTATCCTCTGCATGACCTGTCATTGCCACAGTAAATAGATGAAACCTACTAGTATGAGTAGGAGTTGTTTGAGCCCTATTGTGCCTACTCATTCATGTTTGTTTGTCATGCCTGCTACTGCTTAGAGTTGAGTCAGGTCTGATTCATCGGGAATGAATCAGAGGTGTGTGAACATGTCCTACTGTGTGTGAGCTATGTGTGTGAACACGATTTGGTAAAAGGTATCGGTGAGAGGCCATGTAGGAGTACATGGTGGGTTGTCTCATTGAAGCTGTCCTTAGGAACTGAGTTCTGTGTTTGTGATCCATGATTCAGCTACTACCATGCATTGGGCCCTGAAATATGACCCCGCTTGACTTCTTATTCACCCTTGTCCTCTGTCCAGGAGTTGCAAGTAGTTTCTGGTGTTTGTAGTATGCTGGAGGCCGTGCGTAGCACTGACCGAAGGGGTGGGCTGTGATGCGGTAGGCACGTGGCTGGGTATACCGGGCGCCCGTTTGGTGTCACGGAACCCTGTTCACATCGTTTGGGGCTGTGAGCGAAACCCCGGCCGGATCTCCTCATGGATGGAACCAGAATAGGCGATAAACCTGGACTAGAGACTTGAGTGTTTAGGTAGGTCATGGTCTACACCCACGTCGGCTTTCACTTGATGTCTGCCGAGCACATGTCGTGTGCAGACGCTAAGTGGTGGAAACATGTATGAAGAAGTACACCCCTGCAGGGTTAACATCATCTATTCGAATAGCCGTGTCCGCGGAAAAGGACTTCTGGGTTGCTTATATCAGTTCATAGACAAGTGAAAGTGGATACTCTAAAATACGCAAGATAAGCGTGAGTGCTATGGATGGCGTTCTCGTAGGGAGAAGGGAGCGGATCCATAGTGGTGTATTGATTTGGTCAATATGTGGACTCGTGTGCGCCACCTCAAAAGAGTTACTTGCATTCATAGTTCAGGATAGCCACGGAGTCAAAGCTGGCTTGTTGCAGTTAAACCCCACCATCCCCTTTGTTGATAATGATGCATATGTAGTTAGTTCTGATGTAAGTCTTGCTGGGTACATTTGTACTCATGTTTGCCTATTTTATGTTTTTGTAGAGAGACTTCAGTCTCACTAGTAGTTTCGCGTGGACTTCGACGTTTAGCTTGATACCTCAGCTACGATCTTGTGCCCTTGGCTGGATCTGGTAGATAGTCAGGCTTCTCAGCCTTTTTCATTTATAGATGTCTGTACTCAGACATGATAGCTTCCGCTTGTGCTTTGACTTGTATGCTCTGAATGTTGGGTCATGAGACCCCTGTTTGTAATATCTCGCTCCTCGGAGCCTAACGAATAAATACTTGAGTCGTAGAGCCATGTTGTGATGCCATGTTGTATTTGCACATATCGAGCATATTGTGTGTATGTTATTGAAATGCTTGGTATGTGTGGGATCTGACTATCTAGTTGTTTATCCTTAGTAGCCTCTCTTACCGGGAAATGTCTCCTAGTGTTTCCATGGTAGCTTGCTACTGCTCCGGAACACTTAGGCTGGCCGGCATGTGTCCTTCTTCGTTCCTGTGTCTGTCCCCTCGGGGAAATGTCACGCGATGAATACCGGAGTCCTGCTAGCCCAGTGCTACAGCCTGGATTCACTCGCTGATGACCGACACGTTCGATGCTGGGTCATGGATGCCTGTCCCTGTAAGTTTGTGCCACTTTGGGTTTACGACTAGCCATGTCAGCCCGGGCTCCTTATCATATGGATGCTAGCGACACTATCATATACGTGTGCCAAAAGGCGCAAACGGTCCCGGGCAAAGGTAAGGCGACACCCGTGGGAATACCATGCATGAGGCCGCAAAGTGATATGAGGTGTTACATGCTAGATCGATGTGGCATTGAGTCAGTGTCCTGACAGTTTTGGTATCAGAGCCTGACTGCCTGTAGGATTACCAAGCCAAACTGGTCGAAGTTGTGTCTAGAGATGCTTTAGTTATGTAAGGGAATTGATTGTGGGATGGAATGTAAGGCCCTTTTTACTCCTTATACCTTGTGCCTTCTGATCTGAGTCATCCTCTTCTCTTCTACGGGGTTTAAGAACTAGGCTTCTCATCTATCTATTAGGATGTCATGTTACTAATCCATAGACTTATAGGATTGATGGATTTAAGCCTTTGTTCAGTTTCTACTACTTCTGTATGTTGATAGTTGGTCTAGGAACCTTGATATTGTGATGTTAAGTGGTTATGCCACCATTTTCGCTGGATGTCTTAAATCTTTTTGAGCATTTACAGCCGTTATGCTGTCCGAGTCATCACAGGTTTCTAAATAGTCTGATGCATTTGCAAATTCCTTTTACCGTTCTGAAGATCTTTGTGCCAGATCAACCACCCTAACTAGTTTGTTGAGGTATTTCATTGCCTCAGCATTTATGTTGGAGCTATTACTATGACCCTAGGTGTCTAGAGTATCACCTAGTAATTAGCCATGCTTTGTGTTCCCAGTGTGATGATTCTGGCCATCATTCTTGAAAGCATCCCGTGATGCCACTTAGTTAGTAGGAATTCTATTCCTGGGTTCTTGACCCAAGATCCACCCTACTTACTTCATGTTGATAGTGTTTGCTCGTTCCTTTAGGAAATTAGTATCCTTTGCAATAGTCCTCGAAGTTCGTGGTATTACCTTCTTCCAAATACTATGAACCACTTTATGGCAGAAGTTTGTTGATTCAAAAGATCACAACAAGAATGCCCTCGATGAGTTCTCCATTCTATATCGCGACTCTGCCAATTCTACTTTTCTGCATGGGTTATCCGGAAGAAACTTGTTGAACTTGGTCCGACATACTAGCCTATGCATCCACAACTTAGAAAACCGTATGTTCCTTTGAGTTGTCCCGCTTTAGTTGTCTTCCGACCCTCGTCTACCAATTGATAGTCAAGAGTATGCGTGCAATCGTTCATCGATGCCTATTATTCTTGTGGTCCCGTCAAGCCATTCTATTCCAGAATGACTAGGAGAAATGAACTCCAGTACCTCATCCATATCCAGGATTGGGCCAAAGTAGTCATACTCCGCAGATCAAAATACTAATCCAGTTTTTGTTCTGCTCTACCTTGTAGTATTACCATCTTTATATTAAGAATATCATGGAAATTGCACACCATCCTATGAACTCTTGATATAGTGATACCTATCGCCATCATTATTCATTCCTCGGTTCCGTGTTATTGTAACCGGAACACCGACAATTGAATCGTGATGTGTGAAATCTATACTCCTAGCAACTCTGTTGCTTAGTAGTTAAATGGACAATAACCTCATTCTTAACGTGTTGGTTATTGAATCATCACCCTAAGGGTGATCGTGCTACCTAGTCCCTATTTCTGGTGCACTCTTTCAGTCGTTGGGTTAGGATTTTGTCAATCCCTTGCTCATTTGATCATATCGTCTTGCCCTGAAAAGCAAGATTGCTCTCGAGCTTAGTAACATACCGGTGGTTCATGATTTTCTGATTATCCTCTCGGAAGTATCACCAGGTCGTCACCTGACCGCTATGTTGAGGTCGTGATCAAGTTGGTTTCATATAAACCACCCCTTCTCCAAGAATCTGTGTTGCTTACCCCTAAGCTGTTTGGTCAAGCTAAACAACAACTTGGAGAGTTGGAAGATGGAAGCTTGTCCGATTTAGTTCATCCTAAGGGATATTTTGTAAGTATGTTGAAGAAAGATGATATCTTCACCGATTGGTCCTCGTGACCAGTTGTTGGACCTATTGTCTTGCTAAAACTTTGATTTGAGTGTGTGCTATCCTCAAATCAAATCAGAACCAACGATGTTCTTAATGTTGTCTTACTCGTGGTTGATTCCTCGAGCACACACCATTATATCCTTTGGTCTGACCAATGCTATCACCTTGTTCACATAATTGTGGAATTCCACTAATATGGAAACCTGGATGAATTGTTGTTGAGCCCATTGACAACATCCTTATCTCCTCCATGATTTTGTTGAACATTAAGCTAGTGTTGGAAACTTGTGTAAGCATTATCTTCATGACTCGTTCGTGAAGCATATGTTTGGAGAAAAGAAGTGAGTCCCTCTAATTCATGTGCACTTGATGCAAGTTGCCGCCATGAATTTGAGAAGGCTTGTTTTACCTCCTATGGAATCATCCCAAGTCAGTCATGCACGTGCGAAGAATTCTGTGGTCTGTTAGACTGATCATCCTCATTCCATATGTATATCCTAGCCCACCAAGCCACTGATTGAGTTGTTCAAAGATAAAGGAGTCTGTCCAAGGTGAACTCTTTGGACTTCCACGCGTGGAGACTTCGATGTCATTAATGATGGTTCCCCACCTGAGCTCGGTAGTGTTTTATTGTAAGACTACCATGTGATCATGTTTGTCCGGGACAACATGTTCACATGTTTGTAGCAGAACCGGCTCATATTTTGGAGCTTACTACTGTAGTCCATTTCCCGAGAATCTCGCAACGCCATCTCGTCGGTTTGTGTTGCAAACTTTCATTTATCTTCTAGATTCGATGAGTCTGGAATATCCTAACACCAACCAGATCTGAATCTCAGGCAGATATGATGGTTGGAACATTTACCAAGAACTATAATATTGGTCTCTCCATAACCGGTGAAGTGGATGTCGTGGCCAACACACCCAGCCGGAAGGACTATTATTGTAGTATCTTGATTGAGGAAGTTGGCCACCTCCCCATGAGGATTTCGTAGGATTTACCTCCATAGTTATTCCTTACGGATTTTTGGTGTTTCCGAAGTCCGACAATTACCTGATGTTCTAGATGTCAAACCATATCTATGAATGGGTTACACTAGCACGTCAAGGAGAACATTAGAAGCGGAGTGCTAAATGTCTCTCGGTCGATCATCCAGATTTGTTTCCTTGGCCTCGCTAGGGTGAAATCTGAGTTGATGTTATCTTCCTATGCATCTGCCTCGTCCATCGTTGTTCATCATGGTGGTATGTTGTGTTGCCAGGATCCTTGACACGGATGTTGGTAAAACCTTGATGAATATGGAAATGCTCAAGTTCTTGAGAGCACGCACAAGCGCTAGGTGTTATCATCGGCACTAACTGGGATTGCTCTCAGTTTCCTCGATTATGCTATAACTTTTCAAACAGTGGACTCACTCTCTACTGTTGAGCTTCTCTCCAGTTAATAAAAATCGTCCCTTGTGTTGTTTTCAACAAGGTAATCCACATCATCCATTCTAGTCTGGGTATGCCATTCCTTTGCACCCTGCAAATCGATTGTTGGTGATTTGCCTTAGGCTGGTATAAAGAGTTTCAATGATCCTTGAATCAAAGGTAATTCTTTTTGCCACTTAAGGGGATATCTCTATGAATCACCCTCCTCCAAGATGTCTCGTTATGGTATCATGGCAACTCAACTCCTCGCTACGTTGACAACCGTTCACCACCTTCTTAAGCGTGAAAATTGTTGTCTACCTAGTGAACCTTCGTCATCTTCTACACCCCATTCCTATGGATGTGTGCTTCGCATCTCAGCTCGTGAGATGTTTCTATGTCTCATTTCGTGAGTTAATCCTGAGTTGTTCGATCTTCGAAAAGATCAGTCCTTCTAGAGTCTCCTTCTCCTCTCATTGTCATGTTGGCTGGAGTTCTCAGAGCATCACGACGAGAGAAAGATGGTGATTGAATCAACGTTCATTTGAAGAGCAACCTGGATCATGAAGATTGTGTTAGTTGTGTCCCTTCTGTCATCTTACCCTACGCTTGAATCTCGGCACGAGATTCTTGTTTAGTGGGGGTGAGTTGTCACAGCCCTAGAATGTTGGTTGTAATTAGTTGCATCAGTGAGCATCTTGCATCATGTTCATTTTCAATTAAAACTTGAAATGGGGACTGATAAACCCTAGCAACAAATGAAATACAACTAGGGTCAAATTAAATCTTTTCCATATACCAGAAATGGCCTTTAGAAAAGTTCATCAACTTTTGAATGGGTGAAAACTTCTTCTAAAAATAATGCACATCTCTAGGACATTTCTGGATTTTGGAGTTAATTCATACGTATTTGAATTTGGACAATTAAATGTTATATAATATTTTTAATGTCCAAATAATTCTGAACTTAAGTGGGGGCTGTTGGAAATATTCCAAACAGAGCCCAAAATTATTTTCAGGATTTTTGAAAACGCCTTAGCATTTTAATTAAGTCAAAACAATTGCATAAAAATAGAAAACAGAAACTAAATTAGGAGGTAGAGAGAGAGAGACTTACCTGGACCTACCTACTGTGCAGCCCACCTGGCCGGCCCAGCTGGCAGCCCAGCCAACTGGCCCAGCCCACCACCGCCTCCTTCCCTGTCGTCTTCCTCCTGCCAGTAGGAGCAGCTGCGTGCTCGCACGCCCGCGGCCGAGGAGGCCAGCTCCTCCCTGCCTGGCTGCCTCCTCCTCCCCCTGGACGCCCCCCACGATGCCACGCACCCCCCCTCGACCCTCTGCACCTCTCCCCTCTCTCGCTGGACCTCCTCCCCTCCTCTGTCTCTCTCCCTCTCACCACCCGAACGCGCCGTCACCGCCGTACGCCATACCCGCAGCCACCAGCCCTCCCTCGCCCCGCCGCCAGGTCCAGAAGCTCCGCCGCTGACCTCTACACCGTCCCCGCCAAGCCACACGAGCGGACGCGCCCTGCAGCGGCTTCCCCGACCTCTTCTTCAAGCTTCGGCCGCCGAGATCACCGGCAACCGTGTGCCCTCCCTGGCGCCTCCCCGAGCCCACTGGCCTACTCTGCGAGTTCACCATGAGCACCGGCATCTTTCCCCTCTCTTATACCTTCCGTCTGAGCGCCCTAACTAACTTCACCGCTGAGCCGCGAGCACATCGCCGCCGGCCATGGCGCCGCCGCGGCCACAGTCGCTGCCGCTCGCGTCCGAGCCCATCAGCGCGCTCAGCACACTCCCAGAAGCCGAGCACACCCACCAGATCCTCCTCCTGTACCCAGTAGCGCTGAACCCGACTGCTTCCGTGCTTCGGCCGCCGCCAAACCTCGACGCCGGCATAGTTCTCGGCCACACTGGCTCCAACCAGTGGCACCACTAGATGCAGCGCACTCCCAAGAGTCGAGCAAGCCTATCCGCGTGTCGAACCATCGCCGGAGGGCGATTTCCGAAGATCTCCGCCGCGGTTTGTGTCACCGGTGGCTAAACGCCGGTGGGCTGACGTGGCGCTGTCATTAGCCACTAATGACGCCCTAGGTAACCCACCTAGCTCACTGACATCTGGGCCCCACGCCCTAAATAATCTAGGATTTATTTCTGTTTAGATTAGTTTATAATCACGCGGGACCCACCAGTCAGAGTTGACTGGGCTGACGTGTCTGTTGACCGGACCCACCTGTCAGTGTCACTAACCAGCACTAGTCACTGACCAGTGGACCCCACTGGACAGGATTGACCTAGAGGCGCCCAGTTGACCTGCTGACATCAGGGTGATGTCATGCTGACGCACTATTTATTTTTGGATTTATTTTAGTCCAGAAAATTGCAGAATCTAGCCAAAACTTCTAAAAATCATAGAAAATCAACCGTAGCTCCAAATCAAACAAGTTATATATGAAAAATGATCAGAAAAATCCAATCTATCCATCTGTACCATTTCCATGCATGTTAGAACAACTTATACCTGCTTATCAGGTCAAATCAATTAAATGGCATTTAAACTCTCACATATGGAGTTTGAATTTGAACCTAGTGTTCAAACCAACCCCATTTAACTTGTTGCTAGATGCATTAGCCCAAAACACATTCATATTGACATGTCATAGCATGCATCATACTGTGCATTGCATTGATCGTGTTTCTTTTGTGTTTGCCAGTGTTGTTCCCCCTCGGTAGACGCTGTACCGATGATGTGATCGTTGACACTGATGAAGACTCAATGCTATCTTCAAAAGTGCCAGGCAAGCAAAACCCCCTTGTTCATTCCGATACAATCCTACTATCTCGCCCTGCTCTCTTTTACTGCATTAGGACAACAACGAGTCATTTGCTACTTGTTGCAGTAGCTGAACTCCTTTATCCTCTGCATGACCTGTCATTGCCACAGTAAATAGATGAAACCCACTAGTATGAATAGGAGTTGTTTGAGCCCTGTTGTGCCTACTCATTCATGTTTGTTTGTCATGCCTGCTACTGCTTAGAGTTGAGTCAGGCCTGATTCATCAGGAATGAATCAGAGGTGTGTGAACATGTCCTACTATGTGTGAGCTAAGTATATGAACACGATTTGGTAAAAGGTATCGGTGAGAGGCCATGTAGGAGTACACGGTGGGTTGTCTCATTGAAGCCGTCCTTAGGAACTGAGTTCTGTGTTTGTGATCCATGATTCAGCTACTACCATGCATTGGGCCCTGAAATATGACCCCGCTCCACTTCTTATTCACCCTTGTCCTCTGTCCAGGAGTTGCAAGTAGTTTCTGGTGTTTGTAGTATGCTGGAGGCCGTGCGCAGCGCTGACCGAAGGGGTGGGCTGTAATGCGGTAGGCACGTGGCCGGGTATACCGGGCGCCCGTTTGGTGTCACGGAACCCTGTTCACATCGTTTGGGGCTGTGAGCGAAACCCCGGTCGGATCTCCTCATGGATGGAACCCGAATAGGTGATAAACCTGGACTAGAGACTTGAGTGTTTAGGTAGGTCGTGGTCTACACCCACGTCGGCTTTCGCTTGAAGTCTGCCGAGCACATGTCGTGTGCAGACGCTAAGTGGTGGAAACATGTATGAAGAAGTACACCCCTGCAGGGTTAACATCATCTATTCGAATAGCCGTGTCCGCGGAAAAGGACTTCTGGGTTGCTTATATCAGTTCATAGACAAGTGAAAGTGGATACTCTAAAATACGCAAGATAAGCGTGAGTGCTATGGATGGCGTTCTCGTAGGGAGACGGGAGCGGATCCATAGTGGTGTATTGATTTGGTGAATATGTGGACTCGTGTGCGCCACCTCAAAAGAGTTACTTGCAGTCATAGTTCAGGATAGCCACCGAGTCAAAGTTGGCTTGCTGCAGTTAAACCCCACAATCCCCTTTGTTGATAATGATGCATATGTAGTTAGTTCTGATGTAAGTCTTGCTGGGTACATTTGTACTCACGTTTTCCTATTTTATGTTTTTGCAGAGAGACTTCAGTCTCACTAGTAGTTTCGCATGGACTTCGACGTTTAGCTTGATACCTTAGCTACGATCTTGTGCCCTCGGCAGGATCTGGTAGATAGTCAGGCTTCTCAGCCTTTTTAATTTATAGATGTCTGTACTCAGACATGATAGCTTCCGCTTGTGCTTTGACTTGTATGCTCTGAATGTTGGGTCATGAGACCCCTGTTTGTAATATCTCGCTCCTCGGAGCCTAACGAATAAATACTTGAGTCGTAGAGCCATGTTGTGATGCCATGTTGTATTTGCACATATCGAGCATATTGTGTGTATGTTATTGAAATGCTTGGTATGTGTGGGATCTGACTATCTAGTTGTTTATCCTTAGTAGCCTCTCTTACCGCGAAATGTCTCCTAGTGTTTCCATGGTAGCTTGCTACTCCTCCCGAACACTTAGGCTGGCCGGCATGTGTCCTTCTTCATTCCTGTGTCTGTCCCCTCGGGGAAATGTCACGCGATGAATACCGGAGTCCTGCTAGCCAGTGCTACAGCCTGGATTCACTCGCTGATGACTGGCACGTTCGATGCTGGGTCATGGATGCCTGTCCCTGTAAGTTTGTGCCACTTTGGGTTTATGACTAGCCATGTCAGCCCGGGCTCCTTATCATATGGATGCTAGCGACACTATCATATACGTGTGACAAAAGGCGCAAACGGTCCCAGGCAAAGGTAAGGCGACACCCGTGGGAATACCGTGCGTGAGGCCGCAAAGTGATATGAGGTGTTACATGCTAGATCGATGTGGCATTGAGTCAGGGTCCTGACACCATGCAGTCGCGTAGTACGCACGGGCGGCCTCGTGGGTGGTGTCGAAATTTCCGAGGGAGAGGCACGTCTCACATAACTGGATCTAGGCGGAGAAGCCGCCGGAGGGGCACGCATGGACGCCGCAGTATCCCCAAGTTTCCCGATGACACGGCGGCATAGTGGCGTGGTGGCGGCGAAGCGAGAAAGATCGGGGAGAGAGCGGTGGCGAGGCACAAAGCGGTGGGAGTGCGGTGGCAAGGCACATAGTGGTGGGAAGTCGTTGGATTTTATAAACCACGCCGGACGCCACGCGCCAAAACTAGCGCGCGCCCGGCTGCTTTTTCCCAGCGCACGATCCTTTTCCGACGTCCCTGCTATATCTATTGAGTTCTCTACTCTTATATTATATATATTTATTTATTTATTTTACATTTATATTTATCACTACTTCTTATATCTTACATATCTCGTATATATATTATAGATATATGTACTACTCTTTTCTTTCTTAAAAAATATAAAAAAACAGAGTTGGTGATGATGGTGTGCCTGCCATCCTGCAATATAGGCAATCCGCTTTATATCTAACAGATAGGAAGGAAACTATGGCAATTTTTTAAAAATATACCCACACCCTTCTCCACATTTCCAAATAAGGTCTTCCCACGTTCATCCTTTTCTCCCACAAGATAAACTACTCGTACAGATGCATCTTGATGTTCCGTGCAACGCATGGGCATCTTGCTAGTTCTAAAAAACTTTCCATCATTTTCCACATTACTGGTTGCAGATGAAGAACCTACCCAAGCACAGCGCAATACAGGAGCGACTAACAATTACATGGTAATATTCTGATGGACAATGCAAGCTAGTATAACCAATTACTTTTACGGGAACAATAGCAACCAGGAAATTTAAAGGGTAGGTATGAACAAAATTGGAAATGCACATGTACTGCTAAGAGATTCAATACACACATTACCAATCGAGGAGGAGTATGATGGTTGCGGCGGCCTCTGTGCATCATGGTCGGCAATGGGAGTCAGTTCACTGTCCATGATGGTGGTGCTTCTGTGCTTGCCGTCGGTTTCTGGGAAGCAGATCCGAGACCGTGGAAGACGGTGCCGGGGAAGAGGCTCTGTGTATGACGACGATAGTGGACCGGCTCCAGTGCAGTGTACATTGTCGTCGATGAGGCAAATGCACTTCGGTGGACGAGTGCGCCAATGTAGAAGGGGGGGGGAGCATGAAGGCTGCGGTGCCATGGAGAAGTCTATTTTGCAGTGGGGATAGAAAACGGGGAGTACTCAGGTGTACTACACTAGGTGTCGGGGTGGGGTTGGCTGGGTAGGGTGAACCTGAAATTACCAAAACAGCCCCCTACAAGCCAGCATCCATAGGCCTGTTCCGAAGGGTATGATGGTAACTTCACACTTCTCAAATCAGGGTCGCGAGAGATTTTTCTGCCGGCCTCAAAATTTTGTAACACTGAACTCCCCGTTTGACGTGTTGGGTGATTGGGCTAAGCAACTAGTACTCCCTCCGTCTTTATTAACTCTGCATTTTAGGTTTGAGCGTCTTCAAACTTCCTGAAGTTTGACCAAGTTTATAGAAAAATATAAACATTTACCATCACAAATATGTATGATGTGAAAGTACATTCAATAATGAATCTAATGGTATTTATTTGTTATTGTATATGTTAATATTTTTTGTTATAAACTTTGTGAGAGTTTACAAAACTTGACTTTGACCAATGGTAATACGCGGACTTAAATAAAAATGGAGCGAGTACACATTTGTTTTCTTAGTTTGTCATGGAATTAATCATTTGTTGTAATCGTGAAATAAATATATTAGGCTACTGACTACGAATATAATGGTTTATACAATTCAATAGTTATAATCATTGTTGAACTCCAAGATGTATACGAGGTCTATAGTACTTCACAATATGCTCAAACTCACATAATCCCAGTCAAATGAAAATCTAAATGCATTTCATAGTTATTACTTTGTAGGATGCAATAAAACCAACCATAACTCTACATGATCAATTATGAAAGCAACATTTTGAACACATCCCAATGTGTGAATGATGTGTTGAGAGAGCTTGCAAAGATGGAGCAGATAGGGCGGGAACGATTGTATGTATGTGGGCCAGAGAGTAGGAGACAAACCTAACGAGAGAGAGACGGATAAGAGAGAGACAGATAGAGAGAGAGAGAGGAATAAGTTAGGTCTGTGAGAAAGATGGAGACATGTAATATAAGTGAGATGCCTATGCATCCGGATTTTGTACATGTGGAAGGAGAAGAGACAACGGGATTGATGAGCTGGAAAAACATTGACGAGAGGGGAAGGATCTCGTGGGTTGAGGGATTAATAATTTTGTGTGGCAGAGAGAGGGAGGGAGGAGTCAGTCAGCGGTCGTCACATCATCCTGCTTCTAAATCGCCCCGCGTTCTCTAGTGCAGTGTGGTTGCCGTCTTTGATCTCCATGATGCCCTCTTTGAAGATTGAGGTGGTGCGCATGCTGGGGTGTAGAGAATCACAAGCGAGAGTGGTCACCATATAACCTTGGATGGGGATGAATTGTGTGCTCGAGGGATGGGGGTGTGTGTGTGTGTAGTGTGTGTGTGCGGCAGACATTGAGAGAAATCAAACATATGAAGAGAATGTGTGTGTATGTGACAGAAATAAATAAATATATTAAGATACAGACTTCGAATGTAATGGTTTATACAATTCAATAGGTAGAATCATCGTTGAATTCCAAGATGTATACGAGGTCTGTAGTACTTCATAATATGCTCAAACTCACATAATCCCCGCCAAATGAAAATCTAAATGCATTTTATAGTTATTACTTTGTTGGATGCAACAAAACAAACCATAACTCTACATGATCCATTATAAAGCAACATTTTGAACACATCCCAATGTGTGAATGAAATGTGTAGAGAGAGCTTGCGAAGATGGACCAGATAGGGCGGGAAAGACTGAGAGAGAGGGACGGAGAGACAGACAGAGAGAGAGAGAGAGAAGAGAGAGAGATGAAGATGTTAGGTCTGTGAGAAAGATGGAGACATGTAATATACGTGAGATGCGTGTGCATCTGAATTTTGTACATGTGGAAGGAGAAGAGACAATGGGTTTGATGAGAGAGCTGGAAAAACATGGACGAGATGGGAAGGATCTTGTGGGTTGAGCGATTGATAATTTTCTGCGAGAGAATGAGGGGGAGGAGTCAGTCAGCCGTCGTCACATCATTCTACTTCCAAATGGCCCCACATTCTCTAGTGCAGTGTGGTCGCCGTCTTGGAGCTTCTCTATGCCCTCTTTGCAGATTGAGGTGTTGTGCATGCTGGGGTGCAGAGAAGCACATGCGAGAGTGGTCACCATATAACCTTTGATGGGGATGAATTGTGTGCTCGGGGGAGGGGGAGTCTGTGTGCAGTGTGTGTGTGTGTGTGCCAGATATTGAGAGAAATCAAACCTATGGAGATAAGGTGTGTGTATGTGACGAAAAGCTACATGCTAAATAGGGTTTTCACAAAGAGATTGTGCATGCGAGATAGAAAGCGACGTGCGGGCCTTGAGCTGTGTAGGGGCCGGGGGAGGGTGTCAACATGTGTGCGTTGATGCATGTGCTACATGTGATCGTGAGGGGGATGGACGAATCAAGAGAGATGGTTGTTGTGTTACATATGCTCCTCTCTCTCTCTCTCTCTCTCTCTCACTCTCGCGCGCGCGCGCGCGTGCGCGCGCGTGGCGCGCCCGTGCACGCACAGACACACACAAGTACAAATAGAAGACCGTTCTCTCATGTATACACAACCCATCGGCATCTCTGTATGTCTCATTCATTCATAATAATTTGCACATTCACACCTCTCTATGTCTCTATCACACCCACACCGTCTCCACATTGCCCTTCTGCCACAACACACATATGGACACATACACGCGTTCTCTCTCAGTCACACACACAGAATCAATATTAAAAAAACTGAAGGTAAATTCAAATATATGTTAATATTGTAGCGTGAAGAACTTTTCCAGGAAAAAAATTAGAGTAGTATTCGGGGATTGTTTTCACACACACAAAAAGGTTCAATGGATGTCCTTCGAGCGTGACACTGTGATGCACCGTTCGCTCGACCGCGCGGCCGTGGTGCACGTGCTTGCACAGGATTCCATATCAATGCTGTGCTAACTAATATGGTAGTATAAGCGGTGCCTGAATGTAACATTTTTTTTGAACTGGTCCTTAGTCTAATGTTCACGTGTACGAGTACGATGTTCTTTTAAGTTTGACCAACCCTGTATAAAAGTAAACTAGGCCTCCATATGCGCACCCATCAGTATGCCGCCGCCGCCATTGCGCATGCTGGCACCCGCCTGCTCTGGACGACCATTTCTCTCCCATCACCGCCATGTCCCTGCTATCCCCGTGCCATGAAGCCGAAGGCTCGCCCGTTCATGTCGTCTGCAGTCCCTCCTCGCGATATCGCCACGCGGCCAAGCATGCGAGCAGTTGGTGGAGCTGTGTCTATGCCTGCAGCATACGAAGAGGAGGATGAGCGCGTCCTCTAGCACGCTGGCGAGGAGGAGCTAGCGTGTCATTGTCATCTCCGCCCGTGCGGAGGAGGCGTGCATGGTGGATGTCGTGGCGTAAGCCGGTCGCGCCCGCGCCGAGCCTGCAAACCGGGAGCAGACGTGGAATCTACCTTCGTGACCTTGAATACCACATGGATTCTGTAATCTAAAGTAACAATTTGGGTATGTCGACTCTTGTGAGCCGTTGGATGCAACATGGACGACCAGAAGGGCTTCTTCAACGACCGAAATTGATGCACTATTCGTCTTCTCTCTCAGGCATCGAGCCGTCAACCCCACAGGCCTAACCGCCTGCCACTGCCGCCCTGCCCTCCTCTGAACCGCCTGCCACCGCCATGCTCCGCCCAACCCCTGCCATGCGTTTAACCCCGGGCACGATTCATTTTTTCCAGCGAAGTGCATTCCACACCCAACACTCATCAGATAGATCATGGGCATCCTGCCACCCTAATATAGATACTGGGGTAGCTTCTCTGCCGTCTTCTTCCTTCGCTCAGTCAAACTTCTTTCACAAATCGACTGCCCAAATTATACTACTAGTATGTATTAAGTACAGTAGGAAAATGAAGATACGAGCAGTAGTACCAACTACAAGAAGAACAGTTGTAAGACATACTAGTACTATTGTATGCTCTAAAGAGTTCAGATAACGAGAAAGAACATAAACATAGTTCTACTCGGGTCTCAGCACAACACACCCCTGAAATAAAACTAAGCAACTAGTCTGCTTGACACTATAGTAGAACCAGCATGAGCACCGACAATGCCACCTCACTCGGAGTCTGAGTCAACGTCCTCTACTTCGTCCTCGCCCGTCTTCCTCTTCCTCTTCACCGACACTTCTTTCCTTGAACCGGACACTGGGATCTGCTTCTTCATCCAACCCTTGTAGATATTTAAATAAAGGCAGGCATCTGTTGCTGCATATAGGATGCGATCTTCATCTATTATCTTCCATCCCCATGCAAGATGAAACTCCAGGTGAGGTTTCTTCAGTTGAGCGTACGAAGGATCAACCATGGCTGCTACCAGGGTAAGCATTGAAGGATGATAGGAGGACACCAGGCTTGCCTTTTGGAGATCGAAGGGCTGGCCTACAAAGAGGCCTATCCGACCTAGGACTCCCATGTCATTCGTGAAGTCTATAGTAACGAATTTCACTCTTTTTTCCTTGATGAAGAACTCAAATTCCTGGCACCTAACGTCGGCATGGCATATGTGGTAGACCAAGAACACATTATGTACGCAAGCCTGGATCATAGCGGGCTTCTTCTTCTCTGCCTCCTTTAGAAGCTTCTCGCTTTCTAGGACTGTGGTGTAGTCAACATCTAGCCCAACAACCCACTCATCCTTTGAACTTTCGATCATGCGTAGGAAGCGAACAAGGCATGATTCGGCCGTCGGGGATATATGGGTTTAGATGATGATGAACTCATCGTCGGTGATGGTTCTAACCTAGTAGTCAGCGGCGATCATGGATACTTGGGAGGCAATGGATTTTGGAGGCGGGTTAGGAGAAGATGAACTGGTGTAATGTGAAAGGACGGGACGACTGGGAGCGAACTGTTGTAAGGTAGAAGACAGGGATGAGTAGGGCGTGCGAACGGCGTGGGGTGGTGGCTTGCCCGATGGATAAATGGCTGCATGCCCCCAAAGAGTTCTCGAGTACTATGCGGGACCCACTAGATGTCATGTCTACCAGACCCATATCATAGGCTTGACGGTATAGCTTCTGCGTGTTCGCACGCCATGCCGGCGCATGCATGTAACTTCACTTAATTCTGTCAACCGTCGGGCTTCCCACGACCTTCGCCTCCCTCGTGCGGTCGCGCACTTTGAGACTTCGGACGGCTATAAATGAGCAATTTTCTGCCTACTCCTCATGCATGATACTCCCTCTGGTCCTTTTTACTCCGTGTGAGATTTGTGTCAAGTCAAAGTTTGCAAAGTTTTTGACCAATTTTTTACTAAAAATATCAATATCTACAAGACCCAATATATATATATCTTATGAAACCGCATTTCATAATGAGTATAAAAATATTTATTTGACACTGTGAATGTTGACTCATTTCTCTATAAGTTTGGTCAAAGTAGAGGTACATTGACTTCAGACAAAACTTATATGCACAATGTAGACTAGTTCCTACATCCAGGTGTTTGCCATGTCCTATCTAGTCATCACAACAAGGTTAGCTATTAGAGTACTACTACCTCCCTTCTAGTTTAAAGGGCCCAATTCAAAAATTTCACCTACTCTTGCCAAGATAGAGGCAGTGGAATATTTTTTGTAGCCAACAAAAGTAATCAATTAATGGTCTCATTCTTCACAAAAAATGTGTTTACCAATGCATTATCGCATTGCATGCATGCATGAACACTAGTAAATGACAAAGATTTTTACATGCATTAGTTAATATTCTCTTTAGGCCACTCATAGTGGAAAGTACTATCATATACTAGTATCATGTGCATGATATTAGTGTATGATGCAGGACTACATTAATAGTGACATGCATGACACAAAGTAGCATAGTATTTAACATGATACAGTTTCCCTAAAAAAATTAACATTATATGGTATCTACCTATGTTACTCTAACCCCCTCTCTTCTTTAATTCTTTGCCACATCAGCATGTTTGCTATTCCCGTGTGCATGATACCAGCACTATGGTCAGCCTTAATCATCGCATGCAATAATTTAGTGCACCTTGAAATCTGAACATGTGTGGGGTGTGTATGTTTTTAATGACTTGAGACTATACCTAGCCCGGCATGCATGCAAGACGACTTATTATGCACCATTTCCCATACCTGCAGGAAGCCCGCTCATCTCCAAATCTTTTCCTCTCCATGTGTGAACACAATCTTCCTGCTTGACTCTCCTTCTCCCTCCAGTAGTCCCACCACTCCACCTCGTGTGGAAAAAATCAACATGCATGAGACTCTCCTCCCCCGCGCTAGTCCAATCCGTTGTGACCAGCAATATTTCCACCCCTTCCCTCCCCCGTAATTTACTCTAACAAATATGCCCACGTACTTGTTACACTAATCACGCAACATATCTTACGTAGGTGTGCCATTGCTCGCTATAAGTATTGCGCCTCCCATGGCATTTGGAAGAACGCTCCTGTTCATCGCTATCTCGCCCCCTCCCTCTCACGTCTACCACCATGGCCTCGCCCCTCCCAAGCCCTAGGTGGCCCTCACTACACTACACGGAGGGTCACGCGTCGTCGTTCCGTTCCTCGCCGCCACTAGTCACGGAGGACATGTCGGTGTTCCGATCCTCGCCGCGACACGTCGAGGTGGACGCGTCGGCATTCCCAATATCACCAGCACGCACGTCGGAGGACGCGTCGGCTCCCCGGTATGAGGACAATGTCGTGCCGCCTACCGAGGCCCCCCCAGCCTTGAGGAGCTTTGGAAAGAAATGGAGGTCACCTTGTGGAAGGCTTTGCCTCTGGCAGAGCGCACCAAAATAAAGGCGGAGAAGAAGGCCGAGGAAGAGAAGCACGCCGCGAGGCATGCTGCCTAGCAGGCCTATGTCGCGTCCAAGAGAGACAGGCAATTGGCTCTTTGGCAGAAGGCTCGTGCAAAGGACGTGAGCATGGAGGAGGACGCCCGTGCCAAAGCCCTGAGTGCAGTCGGGCCCAACCGCCTCATCTACGCTTGGCGGTACATGGACTGGGTGCATGCTTCCGGTGAGGAGGAGTACCTGTTGGCGCCAGATCAGCACACCGGTGAGATCGTGCTCGCCCACCGGCAAGCTGCCAATCAGCACCTCGCGTGTTGCGAGGCTGAGGAAGAGGCATTATGTCGGTGCGCTGGGAAACAGCCATGCACCAGGGCCCTCGTGGCGCGCCGCAAGTGCTCCTGTGAGCGTCGTGGCTTTTATTAGGAATAATTTAGTTTTGTAAGGCGATCTCATTAGTTTTGGGACACAAATGATAAATCCGAACGTTCGGGAATTATTTGCGTCCTCAATTAAGTATGTAAATGGAAAAGTTTGGATACCTTGTGTATCCGTACGCATTTTGTAAGTACGTGCATATAGCACAAATTTAACTATATATCGCGCTACATGTCTCTCTCTATATACGCTTGCAGACTATGCTACTACTATTAATTATGTACGTGCAAATGCACGTTCTAAGATTACGATGCCGTTTTTTTAAAGTAGAAAAACCTCAGTAGTCCAGATTGTGAAATGATTCAATGCGAAATAAATGCAAAAATGCTCATTTGATTGTTTACTTTTAACTTCCTTCTCTGTGGTTATTTCTCTATTGTACTTTGTACTGAGTATCTCATTGGTCGGTGTCGGTGTCAAAACCGGCGGATCTCGGGTAGGGGGTCCCGATCTATGCGTCTAAGGCTAATGGTAATAGGAGGCAAGGGACACAATGTTTTACCCAGATTTGGGCCCTCTAGATGGAGGTAAAACCCTACCTCCTGCTTGATTGATCTTGATGATATGAGTATTACAAGAGTTGATCTACCACGAGATCATAGAGGCTAAACCCTAGAAGCTAGCCTATGATGATCATGATTGTGTCTCTAAGGACTAAGCCCTCCGGTTTATATAGACACCGGAGGGGGCTAGGGTTTACATAGAGTCGGTTACAAAGAAGGAAATCTATTATTCGGATCGCCAAGCTTGTCTTCCACGCAAAGGAGAGTCCCATCCGGAAACGGGACAAAGTCTTGAGTCTTGTATCTTCACGGTCCAACAGTCCAAACAAAGTATATAGTCCGGCTGTACGGATACCCCCAAATCCAGGACTCCCTCAGTAGCCCCTGAACCACGCTTCAATGACGATGAGTCCGGCGCATAGATTGTCTTCGGCATTGCAAGGCGGGTTCCATCTCCGAATACTCCAAAGTAAACCTTGAACACTTAAATCGTGTCCGGCACTGCAAGGCGATTTTCAAATACCACCATAGAGAGAACGATATTGTACAAATATAATCCGCTGACAACTTTAGATAACGTGACACGACACTATGGCCGAGTCATTATTCGAACCGTTTTCCCACAACCAGCCACAACACATATTGCGAGGCGGTTTCCTCGGCACGTCTTGTCGAAGCAGAGATCATGTCCCCTTATCACGGGATTCTCATCAATACAGGTACGGGTAACCCAACCGCGCCATCTATTGTGACGCTGGGAAAATAAGCGATTTTCAACAGGAAAGTGGGGAGGCGCACCATTTTCCTCGCCTCTATAAAGGGATAAGGATTCCTCATTTTTACCCACGCCTTCTTCCTCCTTTGCTTATCCATTCTCGCACCCTCGGGCTCCAGCGCCCTAGTTCACGCCTTCTCCGCATAGCCAAACATGTCCGGAGCAGGAGGCAAGTGGGCGGCCTCCACTGTCAAGGAGGAGCATATTACGAAGCTCCGGGCGGCCGGATACTTGGCCGCAGATATCGTGCACCGGCTGCCGGACACATGACAGATTATTCTGAATCCGGGACCCCACGAGAAGGTCGTGTTCCTCGCCCACTTCGTCCATGGACTGGAATTCCCCCTCCACCCATTCGTCCGTGGGCTCATGTTCTATCACGGGCTGGATTTTCATGATCTGGCCCCTAACTTTATCCTCAACATCTCGGCGTTTATCGTCATGTGTGAGGCCTTTCTCCGCATCAGGCCCCATTTTGGCCTGTGGCTGAAGATCTTCAACATAAAGCCGAAGATAGTGGTCGGCCAGCAGGCGGAGTGTGGTGGCACCATGGTGGGCAAGATGCCCAACGTCATCTGGCTTGAAGGCTCCTTCGCGGAGACCGTGAAGGGGTCGCAATCGGGGTGGTTCTATATCACCAAGCCGCGCGACGCCAATTGGTTGGCTGCCCCCGAATTCTGATCTGGCATCCCTGTTCGGCTCACTTCCTAGAAGAGGAAGGGCCTGGCCTGGGGCGCACCTGCGGAGCTGACCGGACTCCAGAACTGCGTCCAAAAGATGATAACCAAGAGTATCAAACTGGTCAATGTGATCGAGGTCATGTTGTTCCGTCGGATTCTCCCGTGTCAGATACGGGCGTTCAACCTGTGGGAGTTTAACGCGGCCCAACACTAGACACTGCAAGAGCACTTTGACATGATGCACAAAGACGCCTGGAAGGTGTTGTTCGAGGCCAGCGAGGTTCCTCCCCCCACCTCTGAGGACCGCGGACTTAGCTCCAGGCGCTGATAACCCACAATTTTCAAGGGTAGAATATTCAGCCCAAATTTATTGATTCGACATAAGGGGAGCCAAAGAATATTCTCAAGTATTAGCAGCTGAGTTGTCAATTCAACCACACCTGGAAACTTAGTATCTGCAGCAAAGTGTTTAGTAGCAAAGGAATATGATAGTAGTGGTAACGGTAACAAAAGTAAAGACAGCAAAAGTAATGTTTTTGGTATTTTGTAGAGATTGTAACAGTAGCAATGGAAAAGTAAATAAGTGTAAATCAGTATACGGAAAACTCGTAGGCACCAGATTAGCGATGGATAATTATGCCGGATGTGGTTCATCATGTAGCAGTCATAACATAGGGTGACACAGAACTAGCTCCAGTTCATCAATGTAATGTAGACAGGTATTCCGTATATAGTCATACGTGCTTATGGAAAAGAACTTGCATGACATCTTTTGTCCTACCCTCCCGTGGCAGCGGGGTCCTATTGGAAACTAAGGGATATTAAGGCCTCCTTTTAATAGAGAACCGGAACAAAGCATTAGCACATAGTGAATACATGAACTCCTCAAACTATGGTCATCACCGGGAGTGGTCCCGATTATTGTCACTTCGGGGTTGTCGAATCATAACACATAGTAGGTGACTATAGACTTGCAAGATAGGATCTAGAACACACGTATATTCATGAAAACATAATAGGTTCAGATCTGAAATCATGGTACTCGCGCCCTAGTGACAAGCATTAAGCATAGCACAGTCATAGCAACATCAATCTCAGAACATAATGGATACTAGGGATCAAACCCTAACAAAACTAACTCGATTACATGATAAATCTCATCCAATCCATCACCGTCCAGCAAGCCTACGATGCAATTACTCATGGACGGCGGTGAACATCATGAAATTGGTGATGGAGGATGGTTGATGATGACGACGGCGACGAATCCCTCTCTCCGGAGCCCCGAACGGACTCCAGATCAGCCCTCCCGAGAGAGATTAGGGCTTGGCGGCGGCTCCGTATCGTAAAATGCGATTATTACTTCTCTCTGATTTTTTTCCCCAAAAGCCAATATACGGAGTTGGAGTTGGCATCGGAGGGCCACCAGGGGGCCCATGAGGTAGGGGGGCGCGCCCAGGGGGCGCGCTCCCCACCCTCGTGAGCAGGGTGTGGGCCCCCTAGTCTTCATCTTTTGTGTGCATTTTTATTTATTTTTTCTAAGGTGTTCCGTGGAGTTTCAGGACATTCCGAGAATTTTTATTTTCTGCACAAAAAACAACACCAGTCCGGGTTAGTTCCATTCAAATCATACAAGTTAGAGTCCAAAACAAGGGCAAAAGTGTTTGGAAAAGTAGATACGACGGAGACGTATCAACTCCCCCAAGCTTAAACCCTTGCTTGTCCTCAAGCAATTCAGTTGACAAACTGAAAGAGAAAAAGAAAAACTTTTACAAACTCTATTTGCTCTTGTTGTTGTAAACATGAAAAGCCAGCATTGAAGTCTCAGCAATTATTATGAACTAACCATACTCACAATGACACGTAGGTCTCACAATTACTCATATCAATAGCATAATCAGCTAGCGAGCCATAATAATAAAATTTGGGTGACAACACTTTCTCAAAATAATCATAACATGATATAACAAAATGGTATCTCGCTAGCCCTTTCTGAGACCGCAAAACATAAATGCAGAGCACCTTTTAAAGATCAAGGACTAACTAAACATTGTAATTCATGGTAAAAGAGATCTAGTCAAGGCATACCAATATAAACCAATAATAATGAATGCAAACGACAGTGTCCTCTCCAGCGGGTGCTTTTTAATAAGAAGGGTGATGAGTCAACATAAAAGTAAATAGATAGGCCCTTCCCAGAAGGAAGCAGGGATTTGTAGGTGTGCCAGAGCTTGATTTTGAAATAGAGATAAATTATATTTTGAGCGGCATACTTTCATTGTCAACATAACAACTAAAAGACGACGATATCTTCCATGCTAAACAGATTATAGGCGGTTCCCAAACAGAATGGTAAAGTTTATACTCCCCTTCCTCCACAAGCATCAATCCATGGCTTGCTCGAAACAACGAGTGCCTCCAACATTCAACGGGTCCCAAGGGGAGTTTTGTTTGCAGTTATTTTGATTTAGTTTGCATAAAGCATGGGACCGGGCATCCCGGTTACCAGCCATTTTCTCGTGAATGAGGAGCGGAGTCCACTCCTCTTGAGAATAACCCGCCTAACACGGAAGATAAGGGCAGCTCTAGTTGACATATGAGCTATTCGAGCATGCAAAACATAATGTTTATTTGAAGGTTTAGAGTTTGGCACATACAAATTTACTTGGAACGGTAGGTAAATACCGCATATAGGTAGGTATAGTGGACTCATATGGAATAACTTTGGGGTTTAAGGAGTTTGGATGCACAAGCAGTATTCCCGCTTAGTACAGGTGAAGGCTAGCAAAAGACTGGGAAGCGACCAACTGAGAGAGCGACAACAGTCGTAAACATGCATTAAAATTAATTCACACCGAATACAAGCATGAGTAGGATATAATCCACCATGAACATAAATATCATGAAGGCTATGTTGATTGGATTCAACTACATGCATGAACATGTGCCAAGTCGAGTCACTCAATGCATTTAAAGGAGGATACCACCCCATCATACCACATCATAATCATTCTAATAGCATGTTGGCACGCAAGGTAAACCATTATAACTCATAGCTAATCAAGCATGGCACAAGCAACTATAATCTCTAAATGTCATTGCAAATATGTTTACTTCATAATAGCTGAATCAGGAACGACGAATCATCATATTTACAAAAACAAGAGAGGTCGAGTTCATACCAGCTTTTCTCTTCTCAATAAGTCCATCATATATCATCATTATTGCCTTTCACTTGCACGACCGGACGGCGTGTATAATAATAAGAGTGCATGTGCATTGGACTAAGCTGGAATCTGCAAGCATTCAACTCAAGAGAGAAGACAAGTAATATGGGCTCTAAGTTAAATAAACAATCATGCATATAAGAGCCACTAAGCATTTTCAATATGGTCTTCTCGACCCCCAAAGAAAGGAAAAGAAATAAAAACTATTTACACGGGAAAGTTCACAACAAGTAAATAAGAAGAACGGGAATTTTTTTGGGTTTTCTTTTTAATTCTACTAGAAGCATGGAAAGTAAACTAACTAATTTTTTTTGGTTTTTCTTAAAGTTTGTCAAACACACAAGAAGAAAGCAGGAAAAGAAATTTAAACTAGCATGGATAATAGAATGAAAGAGTATGAGCACCGACATCTAGCAATGAGTGTGTGTGTGAACATAAATGTAATGTCGGTGGGAAATATGTACTCCCCCAAGCTTAGGCTTTTGGCCTAAGTTGGTCTATTGCCAGGGATGGCCTGGCGGATATCCGTAGGTGAAGCTGGGGTCATACTGTGATGAAGAAGACTCCGCCTGCCATTGGCTAGCATCCTCCTCTGGATCCCAAGAATAAACAGATAGTCGTGGAGGCTCATCTTGTGGCTCCGGCTCCGGGGCTGGTGCAGGGTTCCGATAGGCTTGAACAGCCGATCACGAAACGATGTGAGGTTCTGCAAACAAGTTAAACAAAGAAGGAGCAGGCAAGGTAATAGTCTCAGGGTGATGTTTATCAAAGTATAATTTGTATTTGAGCTCCCCATCGAGACTCTTAACAAGAAAATCATGCACTATCATACTCTTGTAATCTAAATAAGCACGGGGCAGCGCTGTTTCTTCTTTCGCCACATGCCTAATATGTATTTCAAAATGTTCAGCTAGGCGTGAAGCATAAATGCCTCCAAAGATGGGGCCCTTAGTACGGTTCAAACTTAACCGTCTAGCAACAATTCCACCCATACTAACAGAGTTATCGCAGTATAAACCATGGAGCAAAATAATAATATCAGGAATACTAAGGTTCCCACAGTTCCCGCGTCCAATCAAGCAACGACTAGCAAATATGGCAAAGTAGCGTAAAACAGGATAATGAAGGCTAGTGATCCTCGCATCAAAAACCTTCCTGGTTTCTCCCACCGTGATAGTGTTAATAAAAGCTTCTACTTCGTTACGGTGGGGTTCATCTAAGGTGCCCTAAAAGGGTATTCTGCAAACCATGCAGAATTCAGCTAATGTCATCTCTTTAACAACGTCATATAAATGAAACTCTACTGTTGGAGGTGATTTCTTAGGGAAAAAGTAGAAGTTTTGCACAAAAGTATTTGTGAGTAAGATATACTAATGACGTTGGTCATGGAGGAATTTGGTGAGGCCAGCGTTCTCAATCAATAAATAGAAATCATCATAAATCCCGGCTCTCCTCAAGAAGTCATCGGAGGGCCATTCGCATGGCCGGACCTCCGCGGTGCGAGGCAAATTAAATTTGGGCTTCTCCTCTTCTTCCTTTTGTTTTTCCTTAGAGCTTCGGCTCGACGAGCCCCTCAAAAGTCTCTTCATTATTTCTGAAACAATCTGAAATTTTTAGTAACTTCAAATAAAAGTGAACCAACTTCAATAAAATTGATAGCAACAACTCCCAGAAGTGCCTAGGGCCTATATAAAGCATTAGAACTACTTGGAACCATATAACTTTTACATGCAAGCTCAAGAACATGGTCACCCACTACTAGAAAAACACCTACTAATGGCGCACCTAATATGGCCATTAATGGCGCATCTGTGGTGCGCCACTAACAGCACGCCATTAGTAATTTTTACTAATGGCGCACCAGTGGTGCGCCATTAGTATCTGGTATACTAATGGCGCACCACTGGTGCACCATTAGTATAGGCCACGGTGCGCCATTAGTATGCCTCCCAGGGGCCAGGTGCTTTGGATACTAATGGCGCACCACAACTGGATGCGCCATTAGTAACCGCGGCATACTAATGGCGCACTTTCCTGTGATGCGCCATTAGTGATGCGCCATTTTGAATCTAGATCTGGATCATGATTTTTTGCCCATTTTTTGCTCGTTTTTTTGCTTGTTTCTTGGCACGACAATATTCTCAAATTTTGTTCCTGTTTTTGGATCTTGTTGCCATGGTCTTTTGCCGGAGAGGAGTTCGCCGGAGAGGAGGAGGAGGAGCTCACCAGAGAGGAGGGAGGAGGAGCT
>NC_041391.1:308854927-308855646 GCF_002162155.2 Triticum dicoccoides
CGGAGAGGAGGAGGAGGTCACCGGAGAGGAGAAGTATGGTGGAGGAGAGAAGGGAAGATGAAATGAAGAGAGGAGGAGAGGACCAGCCATATATACGGCATACTAATGGCGCACCGCGGCAGGTGCGCCATTAGTAATTTTTTTTATTTTTTTTATTTATTTTGAATTTTGAAGGCGGGAAGATACTAATGGCGCACCACGGGCAGGTGCGCCATTAGTAATTTTTTTTTATTTTTTTGATTTATTTTGAATTTTGAAGGCAGGAAGATACTAATGGCGCACCATGGTCAGGTGCGCCATTAGTAAATTTTTTTTGATTTATTTTGAATTTTGAAGGCGGGAAGATACTAATGGCGCACCATGGGCAGGTGCGCCATTAGTAAGTTTGAAATTTTTTTTTTGCCTCTCTAGATCTTAAAAGCCCCGTATCTTTTTTTCTGTTAGGTTTTTGAGGATTTTGGAAATGTTTAACGGGGTTCCCCCGGTTAAATTTGGATGTAACTTTTCGAGTAGATGATTTTTCATATAAAAAACTTTTTCATCCGAGTTAGTATGCAAAAGTTATGCCCATTTTTACAAATTCTCGCGAGATTTTGCAAATGAAGTCAAAATTCATATTTGCAAATTTTCCCAACAACTAGGCCACATATCACATGGGAAACTTATTTTCTTTTATTTTTTTGACATTTTTATCATTTTGTTTTATTTTTTTTAAAACT
>NC_041391.1:308855656-308899693 GCF_002162155.2 Triticum dicoccoides
GGTGGAAGTGGTGGCCAAGGTTACTCATGGCACACCGTGGCATGGTGCGCCATTACTAGTTTAACTAGTAATGGCGCACCACACCCACGGTGCGCCATTAGTATGTTTGGACAGGCGCACTAGTTCAAAAAAATAATAATGGTGATACTAATGGCGCACCGTAGGCAGGGTGCGCCATTAGTAGTTTCAACACTAATGGCACATCAGAAGGTGGTGCGCCATTAGTATATACTAATGGCGCACCACATGTCTGGTGCGCCATTAGTGTCATTTCCATCTATAGCCCTTTTCCTAGTAGTGACCTATGCAGCACAAATTTGCAATGAATAAAGCACTAGAACAAAAACTAATTGGACCAATGGAGGAGTCACATACCAAGGAACAATCTCCCCAAGCAGTTTTGCGAGAGGTGCTTTGAGCAAGGAGATCGAAAATCACAGCAACGGGGGCTGGAACTCGTGCTTGAGTTGGTTTTTCGTGTTTGTGTGAGACAGAGGAAGAAAATGGGTGCAGGAATAAGTGGAGGAGGGCCACCGTGGGCCCACGAGGCAGGGGGCGCACCCAGGGGGGTAGGGTGCGCCCCCTGCCTCGTGGGCCCACGGTGGCCCGGGGGATGGCGCGCCCTCCACCCTCGTGGCCAGGTGGCAGCTCCCCCCGTGGTAATTTTTGCACAGTAAATTCTCAAATATTCCCGAAACAATCATATTAAATTTGCATGGCATTCTGAGGACTTTTATTTTTGGGATATTTTTATATTGCACGGATAAGTCAGGAAACAGACAGAAAAATATTATTTTACTTTATTTCTACTAAATAACAGAAAATATAAAGAGGGTACAGAAGGTTGTGCCTCTAGTTTCATCCATCTCGTGATCATCAAAATGAACCGACTAACAAGGTTGATCAAGTCTTGTTAACAAACTCATTCCGAATAGTCAAGGAACCAGAGAAATTTCGAATAACACTAAGTTACCTCAACGGGGATATGAAAATCACCAACAATAAGAATATCATACTTTTTCTTGACAGTAGGGAGAGGAAATTCAAAACCTCCAAATATAATTGATGGAACTTTTCCAATAGAGTTGATATTATAAACTTGAGGTTGTTTCCTCGGAAAATGTACCGTGTGCCATTAACATGAAAAGTGACATTGCCTTTGGTGCAATCAATAACGGCCCCTGCAGTATTAAGGAAAGGTCTTCCAAGAATAATAGACATACTATCATCCTCGGGAATATCAAGAATAACAAAGTCCGTTAAAATAGTAACATTTGGAACTACAACAGGCACATCCTCACAAATACTGACAGGTATAGCAGTTGATTTATCAGCCATTTGCAAAGATATTTCAGTAGGTGTCAACTTATTCAAGTCAAGTCTACGATATAAAGAGAGAGGCATAACACTAACACCGGCTCCAAGATCACATAAAGCAGTTTTAACATAACTTCTTTTAATGGAGCATGGTATAGTAGGTACTCCGGGATCTCCAAGTTTCTTTGGTATTCCACCCTTAAAAGTATAATATGCAAACATGGTGGAAATTTCAGCTTTAGGTATCTTTCTTTTATTAGTAATAATATCCTTCATATACTTAGCATAAGGATTTGTTTTGAGCACATCAGTTAATCGCATACGCAAAAAGATGGGTCTAATCATTTCAGCAAAGCGCTCAAAATCCTCATCATCCTTTTTCTTGGATGGTTTCGGGGGAAAAGGCATGGGTTTCTGAACCCATGGTTCCCTTTCTTTACCAAGTTTCCTAGCAACAAAGTCTCTTTTATCATAACGTTGATTCTTTGATTGTGGGTTATCAAGATCAACAACAGGTTCAACTTCTACATCATTATCATTACTAGGTTGAGCATCAACATGAACATTATCACTAGGTTCATGTTCATCACCTGATTGTGTTTCAGCATCAGAAACAGAGATATCATTTGGATTCTCAGGTGGTTCAGCGATAGGTTCACTAGAAGTTTGCAAAGTCCTATCATTTTTCTTTTTCGCCCTCTTAGAAGAACTAGGCACATCGATATTGTTTCACTGAGAATCTTGCTCGATTCTCTTAGGGTGGCCTTCAGGATACAAAGGTTCCTGAGTCATTCTAACAGTTCTAGTAGCCACTCTAACAGCATAATCATTTTTCTTACTATTCATTTCATCAAGCACTTCTTTTTGAGCTTTAAGTACTTGTTCTACTTGAGTAGTAACCATAGAAGCATGTTTGCTAACAAGTTTAAGTCCACCTCTAATATCAGCCATATAATCACCCAAGCGTTTAATCATAAAGGTATTCTATTTTAATTGTCTACCAAAATAAGCATTAAAGTCATCTTGCTTAAACATAAAGTCATCAAACTCATTCAAACACCGACTAGCAATTTTAGTAGGAGGGACTTCAGCTTTATCATATCTATAGAGAGAATATACCTTTACTACCTGTGTTAGGATATCGGGAGGTTCTTCATTAAATAAGTAATTGAGATCATATAGTTCTTCAATAGGCGGTAAATTAAGACCATGTATTTCTTCAATAGGAGGTAAATTTTTAACATCTTCAGCTTTAATACCTTTTTCTTTCATAGATTTCTTTGCCTCTTGCATATCTTCAGGACTGAGAAATAAAACACCTCTCTTCTTAGGAGTTGGTTTAGGAATAGGCTCAGTAACGGGCTCAGGAAGTGGCTCACGAGGTAGCTCGGGAGGTGCCCAATTATTTTCATTAGCGAACATATTATTCAATAGAAGTTCAGCGTCATCCGGTGTTCTTTCCCTGAAAAGAGAACCAGCACAACTATCAAGGAAATCTTTGGAAGCATCAGTTAGTCCATTAAAAAGATATCAAATATTTCAGGTTTCTTAAGAGGATGATCAGGCAAAGCATTAAGTAACTTGAGAAGCCTCCCCCAAGCTTGTGGGAGACTCTCTTCTTCAATTTCCACAAAATTGTATATTTCCCTCAAAGCAGCTTGTTTCTTATGAGCAGGGAAATATTTAGCAGAGAAGTAATAAATCATATCCTGGGGACTTTGCACAGAACCAAGATCAAGAGAATTATACCATATCTTAGCATCACCCTTTAATGAGAACGGAAAGATCTTAAGTAAATAAAGGTAGCGCGATCTCTCATTATTAGTAAATAGGGCAGCTATATCATTGAACTTAGTAAGATGTGCCACAACAGTTTCAGATTCATAGCCATAAAAAGGATCAAATTCAACCAAAGTAATTATATCTGGATCAACAGAAAAATCATAATAATCCCGATCAGGAACACAGATAGGCGAAGTAGCAAAAGCATGGTCGGGTTTCATTCTACCTCTAAAAGATTCTTTACTCCATTTAACTAGCAACCTCTTACTTTCATGTTCATCCTGGCAAGCAAGAATAGCTTCAGAAGATTCAGCATCAAAAAGATAACCCCCAGGAATAGCAGGCATAGGTTCATCATCACTAACATCATCGTGTTAAGGTTCAATAATTTCTCTTTCTCTAGACCTAGCAATGTGCTCATCAAGAAATTCACCAAGTGGCACAGTAGTATCAAGCATAGAAGTAGTTTCATCATAAGTATCATGCATAGCAGAAGTGGCATCATCAACAACATGCGACATATCAGAATCAATAGCGGTAGTTGGTTCAGGTGTCGCAAACTTACTCATAACAGAAGGAGAATCTAGTGCAAGGCTAGATGGCAGTCCCTTACCTCCCCTCGTAGTTGAGGGCAAAATAGTAATTCGATCATCTTTCAAATTCTTCATAGTGTCCAGCAGATATAAATCCCAAGTGACTCAAAGAATAGAGCTATGCTCCCCGGCAATGGTGCCAGAAAATAGTCTTGATAACCCACAAGTATAGGGGATCGCAACAGTTTTCGAAGGTAGAGTATTCAACCCAAATTTATTGATTCAACACAAGGGGAGCCAAAGAATATTCTCAAGTATTAGCAGCTGAGTTGTCAATCCAACCACACCTGGAAACTTAGTATCTGCTGCAAAGTGTTTAGTAGCAAAGTAATATGATAGTAGTGGTGACGGTAACAAAAGTAAAGACATCAAAAGTAATGTTTTTGGTATTTTGTAGAGATTGTAACAGTAGCAACGGGAAAGTAAATAAGTGTAAACCAGTATATGGAAAACTCATAGGCACCGGATTAGCGATGGATAATTATGCCGGATGTGGTTCATCATGTAGCAGTCATAACATAGGGTGACACAGAACTAGCTCCAGTTCATCAATGTAATGTAGGCATGTATTCCGTATATAGTCATACGTGCTTATGGAAAAGAACTTGCATGACATCTTTTGTCCTACCCTCCCATGGCAGTGGATTCCTATTGGAAACTAAGGGATATTGAGGCCTCCTTTTAATAGAGAACCGGAACAAAGCATTAGCACATAGTGAATAAATGAACTCCTCAAACTATGGTCATCACCGGGAGTGGTCCCGATTATTGTCACTTCGGGGTTGCCGGATCATAACACATAGTAGGTGACTATAGACTTGCAAGATAGGATCTAGAACACACATATATTCATGAAAACATAATAGGTTCAGATCTGAAATCATGGCACTCGGGCCCTAGTGACAAGAATTAAGCATAGCAAAGTCATAGCAACATCAATCTCAGAACATAATGGATACTAGGGATCAAACACTAACAAAACTAACTCGATTACATGATAAATCTCATCCAACCCATCACCGTCCAGCAAGCCTATGATGCAATTACTCACGCATGGCGGTGAGCATCATGAAATTGGTGATGGAGGATGGTTGATGATGACGACGGCGATGAATCCCCCTCTCCGGAGCCCCGAACGGACTCCAGATCAGCCCTCCCGAGAGAGATTAGGGCTTGGCGGTGGCTCCGTATCGTAAAACACAATTATTTCTTCTCTCTGATTTTTTTTCTCCCCGAAAGCCAATATATGGAGTTGGAGTTGGCGTCGGAGGGCCACCAGGGGGCCCACGAGGTAGGGGGTGCGCCCAGGAGGGGCGCCCCCCACCCTCGTGAGCAGGGAGTGGGCCCCATGGTCTTCATCTTTTGCGTGGATTTTTCTTTATTTTTTCTAAGGTGTTCCGTGGAGTTTTAGGACATTCCGAGAATTTTTATTTTCTGCACAAAAAACAACACCATGGAATTTCTGCTGAAAACAGCGTCACTCCGGGTTAGTTCCATTCAAATCATACAAGTTAGAGTCCAAAACAAGAGCAAAAGTGTTTGGAAAAGTAGATACAACGGAGACGTATCAGGTGCCAGGCCAACACGGTAAGCATTCTACATTTCAAGATGTGACTTTCCCCAGTATATTCGTGGGAGAAACTAATGCCACTGCGCTAATTTTGACAGGAATATGTGGCTACAGCGGAGCAGATCAACTGTCCGGCTCCATTGCCTGAGGACCCAGTAGACGAACTCCTAATGGAGATGCTCGCTCCGGCACCCTACGAGGTGCTGGAGAAGAAGGCCAAGAAAAAGGCCACGGGGACCAGAAGAAGTTCCCGGCGCAACATGGTACCGAACGCCTCGTCCGAAGACACCAGGGCACACTCCTCCCACGACAATGAGGAGGAGGAGGAGGAGGAGGAGGAGAACCCTCTCCCCGAAAACAAAGGGGGGAAGAAGAGGAAGGCTACCCTTTCCAGGGAGGCCGAAGGGTCCAAGAAGGGACGGAACCTCCCTCCGGACCACTCCACAACCGCCGCCTACAGCGAGGAGGAGTGGCTACCCAGGGGCAAGCCCCTGGTGAGATCGTAAGTATCCACACTATGCAATACTTTTAGTGCGACTTAGCTTCATAGTTTGATATAACGCCGAACACGTATATGCAGTCCGGCCAGGGCCCATCCCCAGGTATCCTCTTTGGATGGGTCTTTGAGCGATTTGGCAATGAATTCGCTCCCGACGGCCACTTCCCAGAGCAGGGGGAGGCGACTCTGGAGACGCCCCAAGGAGAAATTCCAGATGCCGGGCATACGGGGCGTAAAATCCCCTCGGATTATGCCGACGAGAGCCGCAACAAGTTGGGCTCTCAGCCGGACACTGTACCGGAACCTCCAAGGGTTCTGGATTCGGGCAGGCAGCCCCTCGCTAAGGAAGGCGAGCCAACCGTGCCGATGACTTCCGTTGCGCTAGAGGCGCCGGATAGTCTGTTGGAAGTGCTTCGCGGTGCTTCCATGGATAAAGAGCACCGTACTATTATGAGTGCGGTGATTCAGAAGGTTCGGTCCGCCAAGAGCGGATTGACCGAAGCCTGCACCAGCCTCCTGACAGGCTTTGAGGTAAGTAATAAAAAGTGCGTGAAATTATCACCCGATAGACAGTAGCCCCTGATACTCTGTTTGGTGTTCGGAAAGAAAAGCCAAACGGAGGGTCAATTCTGATCCGCAGGAGTCTAACAGTAGGTGTCTATGTGAATAAGCAGGCAGTGCTACTTGCCGCTGCTACCCGCACAGCCGAGGTCACCGGACTTAAACGGGACCTTGAGAAGTCCAAAGAGGAGCTCAACCTCATAAAGAGGAATCTCGAAGAGAACAAAGGTGAGTGATACCCCATTCACATATCATATAGAGTAAGAAAAATTGGTGATGCTAACAAAAAAGCTTCATGGTTTTGTAATAGGGGCCACGACCGAAGTGGCGGCCCTGAAGAAAGCGCTATCCGAGGATGAAAACAAGGAGGCCATGGAGCGCATTGAGCATGAAAAGAAGAATGCTAGGGTGGGCAAGGTACAGCAAGAGCTTCAGGAGCTCGGCAAGAAATTCGAGTCCTTGGAGCGTGACTTCAAGACGAAAGAGTTTGAGCTTGCGAAGGCCCTTTTGAGCATGAAAGACGCCAAGGCCGAAGCCCAAAAGGCCCAGAAGGAAATCCAGGCAGTCGAGAAGATAGCGGCGGGTAAGACATTCTTTATGCAAAGCAAGCATGTGGAGGAGACATTTCTTTTACTTACCCGAATTCGGAGCTCTCTAGGGGCATTTGCGGGTTTGCCACGCAGCATATCGGATGCCGCGGAGTTCTACCGTGCCGAAGAGGGGAGCTCAAAGGAGAAGCTATTCTGGTCCCAGTATGCTGGAGCCGAATGCCCGATGCCTCTGAGTGACCAATTGAAGCAATTGGTTGAACTTCACAGGGCGGCCAAAGTGGCTATGAAAGATTTCATAGTCCGGATGTGGCCTGGTGAGCCCCTGCCCGCGAGCTACTTTGGCCTGATAAAGCGGATGGTAAATGCCTATCCGCGGCTTGAAGTGATCAAGCGATCTGTTTGCATTAAGGGTGCTCGCCGAGCCTTTGACCGTGCGAAGGTGCATTGGGGCAAGCTGGATGCGGAGAAGCTGGTGAAGGATGGACCGCCAGAGAACAAGGTGCATCGCTATCCCAAGAAATATTATGATGGCGTTATGAAAGGCGCTCGCCTCGTGGCCGATAAATGTACCAAGGACACGATCTTTGAGTGAATGTACTCCTGTCGTTTTTGTAATATAAAAACGAAGTTGTTTGCGCTATATAGCGCTTTGTTGATTTAAAATATTACCTTCTGTGCGGCTGTTTATAAAATTCTGAAAGTAGGCTAGTCGTCGGCTTCCGCCCCCACGCAACTAGTACTCTTTTATCCAAATTGTTGGTCCTTGAAGGAGGTGTTTGGCACAGCGAACAAGATAATCGGACTATGCGGCTTTATAACTCTCACTTAGCCATAGAAGTCTACAATTTTAAATTGCGGTGAAGCCGCGAGAATTCGGAAAGCCGAATTGGGGTGCTATACATGCCTAAATCGGACGAGGCCGACTCCTCGCCTAAAGCGGAAAAAGTCTTTAAGGATTTTAAGACCTCTCGAACAGCGACCAGCTCTCACCGCATCATGACAGTCAGTTTTCTGCTTTCTCTACTGAAGTGTTCGTCCAGAAGAACCGGGACACAATCGCAGTAGTTCTCCCTGCGCTACCTTAGCCGATATAACGGAATGTAAGGTACCAAAACAAGGGAGCCGGGCAAACCCAACTATTAACCCAAGACATGATTCGGAGCTGATGCATATAATGTTATAATTTCAGGGTGCCACACTGTTGAAAGTGTTCAGACTTAACTTGCTGTGTTATGGGGCACCATAAGAAGCCCCTGGCAAACTAAACATACAAAAATGTACGGATTCAATATTAAATAAACATTTATAGGAAAAATGTGAAGATAGGAATAATAAGCTGACGCTATATATTATCTCCCCTTGATAAATCATACGTCTAAGCGTATCTTTATAATTAATGTGTTGAGCAAAAGTAAAGAGGACTATTTGACATGTCCTATCCAAGGGCGGGCCGCATGTGGGTATATAAAACAGGTATAACGATCGTTAACAGATACCACCTGGGTATTCCGTTTGTGCGCAAAGCCTTTTTCCCCCTTGGTTTTCCCTCCTGTTATGAGTCCGATGATCTGACTCTCTAAAGGGGCTGCCCGGAAGTAGGGTCCTGAAAGATAAAAGGGAGTTATTAAAGTATGTTGCGGCTGATCCGCACTATTGACCGCATCACTATTGCGCCTCCGCCTATTCCCATGGTATTTCGAGTGCGTAATTGTGTACGCGCGGCACGAATTCTACCTGAATGGGACTGGGGTGGAGGCCAGACTGCTAGTTGCGCTCTTGGCGTGCCTGGCGATCCTGTTGTAGGGTACTCCGGACTCACTTGATGGTGTTCGGGGTTGTTGTCGCTGGATTGGTGGTTTGCCGAAGAAGGCTGCTTTGTACTTCTGCCACGAGGGCTGCAGTATGCTCTTCTGTACGGAGAGAGTGGTCCGTGTTTCCATTGACTATTATAACCCCGCGAGGTCCTGGCATCTTGAGCTTCAGGTATGCATAGTGTGGTAGCGCATTGAATCGAGCGAATGCGGTTTGTCCAAGCAGTGCATGGTAGCCACTACAGAAAGGGACGATATCCAAGATTAACTCCTTGCTTTGGAAGTTATCCGGAGATCCGAAGACCACTTCCAGTGTTATGGAGCCCGTGCAAAGGGCCTCTACTCCTGGAATTGCACCTTTGAAGGTGGTTTTGGCGGGCTTGATCCTTGAAGGGCCGATGCCCATTTTGCGCACTGTGTCCTGATAAAGTAGGTTCAGGCTGCTGCCGCCATCCGTAAGGACTCGCGTGAGGTGAAATCCGTCAATGATTGGGTCTAGGACCAATGCGGCTGAACCGCCGTGACAGATGCTGGTATGGTGATCCCTACGATCAAAAGTGATCGGACAGGCTGACCATGGGTTGAACTTTGGGGCGACTGGCTCCATCGCATAGATGTCCCGTAGTGCTCGCTTTCGTTCCCGTTTGGGAATGTTGGTGGTGTAGATAATATTGACCATTTTCACTTGGGGAGGAAATTTGTTCTGTCCCCTCGTGTTTGGACGCTGGGGCTCCTCATCATTGTCGCTGTGCAGCCCCTTGTCCTTGTTCTCGGTATTTATTTTACCGGCCTGTTTGAGCACCCAATAGTCTCTGTTAGTGTGGTTTGCTGGCATATTGATTGGGAAATTGGCATGAGTGATCAAGTATGCGGTCCAGACTGGACGGTCCCTGATTGTTTCTTTTGAACGGCTTTTTTGGCTGACTGGATTTTGAGCCATTGAATCCGGCGTTGACTGTCGTGTCTTCAGTGTTGTCGCCATTGTTCCGATGCTTATGTCTATTGCGCCGTGGCCTGCCGTTATTGTCGTGGACATCTGAAGTGCCAGAGTTTATTGGCGTGGTGCTACTGTGAGCCAACCAGCTGTCCTCACCGCGTGGTGCTCATGAGTGTTGTGAGGGCTGCCATGGACTTTGGTTTTTCCTGGCCGAGGTGTCGGGCGAGCCACTCATCGCGGATATTATTCTTAAAGGCCACCAAGGCTTTGGCGTCCGGACAGTCGACAATTTGGTTCTTTTTCGTTAGGAACCGACTCCAAAATTTGCTGGCTTACTCTCCGGGCTGTTGGGTAATGTGACTCAAGTCGTCAGCATCCGGTGGTTGCACGTACGTGCCTTGGAAGTTGTCGAGGAACGCGTCTTCTAGGTTTTCCCAGCTGCCGATGGAATTTGCCGGTAGGCTATTTAGCCAGTGTCGGGCCGGTCCTTTGAGTTTAAGGGGAAGATACTTGCTGGAGTGTAGATCGTCACCGCGGGCCATGTGGATGTGGAGAAGGAAATCTTCGATCCATACTACGGGGTCCGTTGTGCCATTGTATGATTCGATGTTTACCGGCTTAAACCTTTCTAGGAATTCGTCATCCATTACTTCGTCAATGAAGCAGAGGGGGTGTGCGGCGCCTCTATGCCGGGCTATGTGGCTACGCAGTTCGAATGAGTCTGGTTGCCTATGTACGGCCTGGCCGGACTTGTTGATAGTGTATCCGGCGTGACAATCATCGTCACGTGTTGGGGCGCGCCCCCGCGATCCGTAGATTGATCTTGGCTGTTCTGCCTTCTTTTGCAGTATGTCTCGCGGGTCCTGCCTATTGCCCCGGGCCGTAGTGTATTGGCGTGGGGGTGCAAGATGGTATTCAGGCTGATACGCTGTTTTATCCCTGCCATGAGGTGGCCGGTCAGCCTCGTCCTGTGCTGGTAGTATGGGCTCCTCCTCGAGTTGAGGTAGCCACTTGTGCTTTGGATAACCTTTGGTGTGGTGCTCGAGTCCATATTCCTCAGCTGCCAGGACTTTAGTCCATCTATATGTGAGCAGATCTTGATCACCTTGGAGCTGCTGCTGCTTCTTTTTCAGGCTCCTCGCAGTGGCCATAAGCCGGTGCTTAAAGCGCTTCTGCTCTACGGGGTCCTCAGGCACGCCGAATTCGTCGTCGCAGAGGCTAATCTCGTCTTCGGAGGGGGCATGTAGTTGTCCTCCTCTGGGTATCCGTCCGTCGCCTGTTCGTCTGGCTGACCTGCTCGTCTTCCTCTTCGGCCTGCTTGAAGGCAGGCTGATCGGGGTTGTATTCATCTTCGGCACCATCCAGATTGTTTTCATCTCCTGTGCCGGTATTGCTATGGCGGGGCTTGGAGCGGCGCCGATGACGCCCATGCTTTGATTTCTTTCTTGAGGGATTATCCTCCATTGCCTCATCGCCATTGGTTTCTTTCGGAGTGTCGACCATATATAAATCATATGAGGAGGTGGCTGTCCAGCGCCCCGTGGGCGGTGGTTCCTCTTCTTCTCTTGGATCGTCGTCCACACCGTCGATGTCTTTAGAGTCGAAGTCAAGCACATCGGTCAAATCATCGATCGTGGCAATGAAGTGGGTGGTGGGTGGGCAACTAATTCCCTCGTCGCCTGCTTCCCGCTCGAGCCGGACATAGTTCGGCCAAGAGTCTCCTAACAAAGAGAGAGACTTTAACGAGTTCAGCATGTCGCCAAAGGGCGAGTGCTGGAAGATATGCACAGCGGTGAACTCCATTATCGGAGCCCAACCAGATTCGGCGGGCTCAGGGGTGCACGGACTGGAACCTACAACCAAACATAAGTCCAGGGGTCCGGAGACACAAGCTTCCTTGGGGGTGAAGTCTGTGTTCGGCTCTACCGCCAATGAGTGTGCGTCCTCCGGGGCGGGATCCATCCACCCGTCCTCGAACGACACAATCTGCCCCGGATTTAGGTCCGGAGCCCCTGCTAGTGCGATATCCCGAGTATTGTCCGACAGCAGGTCCAAGCCGTGCTCATCGTGACTGTTCGGCGCTCCTGGCGTAGGCCCGAATCCGTCGAAGATCAAGTCTCTGCAGATATTGGCCGTGTAGTTCAAGTTTCCGAACTTGACCTAATGGCCAGGGGCGTAGCTATCGATCTGCTCCAGATGACCAAGCGAATTGGCCCATAGTGCGAAGCCACCAAACATGATGATTTGTTCGGGGAGAAAAGTCTCACCCTGTTGATGATTGAAGGAGCCATCGAGACTTGCAGCGACGACACAGAGGAACACTCAATGAAAGCAGCAATGTCGGTGTCAAAACCGGCGGATCTCGGGGACGGGGTCCCGATCTATGGGTCTAAGGCTAATGGTAATAGGAGGCAAGGGACACGATGTTTTACCCAGGTTCGGGACCTCTCGATGGAGGTAAAATCCTACTTCCTGCTTGATTGATCTTGATGATATGAGTATTACAAGAGTTGATCTACCACGAGATCGTAGAGGCTAAACCCTAGAAGTACGACGGCAAGACGCATCCGTCGGAGTTCCTCAGCATCTACACCATTGCAGTGCAAGCTGCTGGGGGGCGGGACGACAAGATCCTTGCCAACTAGTTCCCGCTGGTGCTCAAGCCCAACGTCAGATCCTGGCTCATGCACTTGCCGGACAACTCCATATCCTCTTGGGCCGACCTATGCCATCAGTTTGTCGGCGCCTTCACAGGCGGCCACAAGCCTCATGGCCAAGACAGTGACCTTCATCTGCTCGCCCAGAAGGAAGGAGAGCCCCTGCACAAGTACATTCAAAGATTCAGCAGCGTACAGCACAACATCCCAGATGTCCACCCTGCTGCGGTAATCAGCGCGTTCCACCAGAATGCGCGAAATCGCAGGATGCAGGAGGAGATGGCGATGTGCAAGATCAGGGACGTCAGTGAGTTATATGCACTGGCCGACAAGTGTGCATGTGCTGAGGAAGGGAGGAGACTCCCTGGAGAGAATGTAGGAGCAGGAGGATCTGACAGTGAAGATGCTGCCCCAGAACAACAGGAAGAAGAAAGGCAAAGAGGTGCTAGTCGTTGAGCAGTCCGGCAAGAAGCCCAAAGCTGGTAGCTCCGGCAAGGAGGTTGCCGCAGAGGCTGTGGCGGTCGCCGACAAGCAGGACGGCACCAACAAGCAGTACTGCAAGATCCACCGCACCAAGGGCCATGACCTCCAGAGCTGCAAGAAGGTTGAGCAGCTTGTTGAGCAGCAAAAGGCTGAATACGAGCGGCGCGACAAGGAGAAAGCCCAGGAAGGTGCTGGAGGAGCTAGCAAGAAACGTCCCGGCCGAGGAGGACACCGCGGCAAGGCCAAGAAGCGGCAAGGAGACAGACCTCCCCGCGGCCGCGACAAGGATGAAGATGACGACGACGATGAGGATATGGATGAAGATGAGACCGATGAGCAGGAGTTCCAGAAAACCACAGAGGTCCTGTGTGTTGACGGCGGTGCTTCTCTGCATACTTCGCACCGCCAGCTCAAGCAGTGGGTGCGGGAAGTTAATGCAGCAGAACCACCGGTCGAGTCACGCAAGCCTCTGAAGTGGTCCAGCACGCCTATCATCTTTGATATTGAGGACCACCCTGATCGCATAACCGTGGTCGGGTGCTTGCCGATGTTGGTTTCACCAACTATCCGCAACCTCAAGGTCACTAAGATGTTAGTTGACGGCGGGGCCGGCTTGAACCTGATCTCCTCCGCGGTGCTCCAGAAACTCCAGATCCCTAACAGCGAGCTCGAAGAGACCGGCACATTCCAAGGAATCAACCCGGGAAGGAGCAAGCCGAAGGGAAAGATCACGTTGCCGGTAACATTTGGCAGCGAGTTGAACTTCAGGACTGAGAGGGTCACTTTTGACGTTGCTGACTTCCCATTGCCTTACAATGGGATACTTGGCCGTCCAGCGCTCGCCAAGTTCATGGCAGCCTCTCACTATGCATACAACGTACTGAAGATGTCGGGCCCGATAAGTGTCATCTCTATCCCTGGCGACAAGAAGGATGCCCTTATCTGCGCCGACAAGATCTACCGGGAAGCAGCAGCCGCAACAGATCGCAAGTCACTTGCCGCTGAAGCTCCCGGGGGAAGGAGAAGACCAAGTCCGGCAAGAGCTCTGATGCCCACTCCGGCAAGCGCACCTCTTCGGAGTGCTGCGCTACCGTTGAGGATGCACCATCGAGCTCCACCGGCAAGTGTAAGAAGGCAATGGCAGCTCCACCTGAGACCAAGAAGGTGTCTGCCAAGGAGGACGGCACTGGTGGTACTTTCACCATCAGTGCCACTCTCGACCCTAAATAGGAAAGCGCGCTCGTTGCTTTCCTGCGGGCGAACGTCGACGTGTTTGCATGGCAACCGTCTGACATCCCCGGTGTTCCCAGGAAAGTAATTGAGAACCACCTGGCCGTCTGTCCTCATGCGCGGCCCGTCAAGCAGAAAGTGAGGAAGCAGGCAGTGGAGCGCCAAGAATTCATTGCAGAAGAAATCAAGAAATTGGAAGCAGCAGGCCTTGTCAGAGGAGTGGTCCATCCCACGTGGTTGGCCAATCCTGTTGTTGTGCGCAAGGCTAACGGGAAATGGAGGCTTTGTATCGACTTTACTGATGTCAATAAAGCTTGTCCCAAAGACCCATTTCCCTTGCCGCGCATTGACCAGATTGTTGACTCCACGGCCGGATGTGACTTGCTTTCATTTCTTGATGCATACTCAGGATACCATCAGATCTTCATGGCAGAAGAGGATGAGGAGAAGACCTCATTCATCACCCCGTGTGGCACGTACTGTTTCGTACGGATGCCTTTCGGTTTAAAGAATGCTGGTTCAACATTTGCAAGGGTAGTCCACCACGCCTTTGAGCCTCAGATGCACAGAAATGTGGAATCCTACATGGATGACATAGTGGTCAACAGCAAGGACAGGGCGACCCTGATTCAAGATTTAGACGAAACATTTGCAAATCTGCGCAAGATCAACCTCAAGCTTAACCCCGAGAAGTGCGTGTTTGGAGTCCCCTCCGGCAAGCTTCTCAGGTTCTTTGTGCCTCAGCAGGGAATTGAAGCCAATCCCGAGAAGATCAAGGCCATTGAGCAGATTGAAGCACCAAAGCGCGTCAAGGATGTACGAAGGCTTGCCGGTTGCACGGCTGCTCTCAGCAGGTTTATCTCTAGATCTACTGAGTGTGCCCTGCCATTTTTCAAAATCTTGAAAAAGGCAGGTCCAATGAAACGGACCCCGGAAGCGGAAGCTGCGCTGCAGGACTTGAAGAGATACCTGTCCTCCACTCCAACACTTGTCGCACCTAAACCACAAGAGAAGTTGTTGCTGTATATAGCGGCAACCAATCAAGTGGTTAGTGCTGCATTAGTGGCGGAGAGGGAGGCGGATGATGAGCCAGCAACCACGGCAGATGCATCCAGCGACAAGCAGGGGGCTTCACCGACAAGCTCTGGTCCCGACAAAGATGGATCTGCGCAGGAGCATGAGAAGATGCAGAAGAGAATGGAGCAGCGCCCAGTTTACTTTGTCAGTTCCCTTCTGCAGGGGGCTAGGTCAAGGTACTCCGGTGTGCAGAAATTGCTTTTCGGACTCCTCATGGCCTCGAGAAAGCTACGCCATTACTTCCAAGCACATGAGATCACAGTCGTCACTCATTTTCCGCTGAAGAGGATACTGCAAAACCCAGAAGCAACAGGCAGGATTGTCGAGTGGGCACTGGAACTGTCAAGCTTTGGCCTCAAGTTTGAGAGCACTTCAACTATCCAAAGTAGAGCATTGGAAGAATTTATAGCAGAATGGATGCCAACACCAGATGAAGAAACTCCAGAGACGAGCATCCCCGTCAAGGAAGCGAGCAAAGAGTGGCTGATGTACGTCGATGGTGCCTTCTCGCTGCAAGGCTCCGCTGCGGGCGGGCTGCTTGTCGCACCCACCGGAGAACATCTCAAGTACGTAGTCCAGATGCACTTTCCCAAGGAGCAAGCAACGAACAATACTGCAGAGTATGAAGGTTTGCTTGCCGGTCTCAGGATCGCAGCAGACCTTGGGATCAAGAAGCTCATTGTCAGGGGTGACTCACAGCTTGTCGTCCACCAAGTGAACAAGAATTATCAGAGTCCGTTGATGGAAGCCTACGTTGATTAAGTGAGAAAGCTAGAAGAGCACTTTGACGGCCTACAGATGGAGCATGTTCCGAGAGCTTAGAACGACATTGCCGATGGCCTGTCAAAGTGCGCCGCACTGAAGTTACCTGTGGAACCAGGGATTTTTGTGCTCAAGCTGACTCAACCGTCTGTAACACCATCGACTGGACAGAGCAAGAAGAGGAAGTTGATTTCTGGTGACTACTTTCCGGCAGAGCTCCCTGAAGCCGCTGCCAAGAAGGTCCCCAAGATCAACACCAAGAGCCTGAGGAGCAGTCTGCTCCGGCAAGCCTTAGGGCTTGTTCCGTTGAAGCAGACGCTCCCGACAAGTTTTGCTCCGGCAAGCTTGCCGGGGAACATCAAGCTCCGGCTGAGCCACAGGTTCTCGCCGTAGAAGCGGATGTTCCCGCAGCAGCAGATGTGCCTTTAGTCCTTGTTGTCGAGCCGCAAGCTCCAACATGGGCACAGCAGATTGTCCGTTTCCTTCAGACGGGAGAACTTCCCGAAGAGCAAGAAGAAGCGGAAAAAGTAGCCCGGCAGTCAAGTATGTACTAGTTTGTCGACGACATGCTGTACAGAAGAAGACTCAACGGTGTGAAATTGAAGTGTATTTACCGGGAAGACGGACAAAAGCTGTTGGCAGAAATACATGGAGGCATATGTGGTCACCACATTGGCGCAAGAGCACTTGCCGGCAAAGCGTTCCGGCAAGGTTTCTTTTGGCCGATGGCCCTCCAGGATGCAACTGCACAAGTAACCAAGTGTGAAGCGTGCCAGTTCCATTCCAAGCAGATACACCAGCCAGCTCAAGCTCTCCAGACGATCCCTTTATCCTGGCCATTTTCGGTCTGGGGTCTCGATATCCTCGGCCCCTTTCCCCGAGCTGCCGGGGGCTTTGAGTACTTGTACGTTGCAATCGACAAGTTGACAAAGTGGCCGGAAGTGGAACCAGTGAGGAAGGTGACAGCACTGTCAGCTGTCAAGTTCTTCAGGTCGATTGTTTGCCATTTCCGGATCCCTAACAGGATCATCACCGACAACGGCACACAATTCACGAGCCGCACCTTCATGCAGTACGTCCAAGATCTTGGCGCCAAGGTCTGCTTCGCTTCTGTTGCTCATCCAAGAAGCAACGGTCAAGCGGAGAGGGCAAATGTTGAAGTGCTGTGCGGGCTCAAGACCAGAACTTTTGATAGGCTACACAAGTGCGGAAGGAACTGGATCAAGGAGCTGCCGGTGGTTCTTTGGTCGATCAGGACGACACCAAATCGAGCCACTGGCCAGACACCTTTCGCTCTAGTCTATGGAGCAGAGGCAGTTCTCCCCATGGAACTCGTATACAGGTCACCTCGAGTGCTCGCTTATGATGAGCTTGAGCAAGAGCAGCTGCGACAAGATGACGCGCTGCTCCTTGAGGAGGATCGTCTTCAGGCTGCTGTACGAGTTGCTCGATACCAGCAAGCTTTGCGCCGCTACCATAGCCGCAAAGTTAATGCCAGAAGCTTCGAAGAAGGCGACCTTGTTCTTCGGCGCGTTCAGTCCGCCAAGAATTCCAACAAGTTGACGCCGAAGTGGGAAGGCCCTTACCGGGTGAAACGAGTCACTAGGCCTGGCGCTGTCTGCCTTGAGACGGAAGATGGTACTCCGGTGAGCAACTCCTGGAACATTGAGCATCTTCGTAAGTTTTACCCGTAGGGCGCGGTTGCCGGAACCCGTTCCAGCAACCACCTTTTGTACAAGTCTTGCCGATGTTGCATGTAATCCTTTGTACAAAGTCGGGCGCAGATCCCGTGCATAAGTAAAGCTCATGTGCTCCGCACATCTTGTCAATTTCATGCATTATATTCTTTCTTGCATGCGTTATCTGACACTTTGTGCAGCATCTACCCCCGGTAAGCAATAACGAGCCGAAAGGCTCCATATCTTTATTTTCTCTTCTTTCTTTTTCTCAACAAAGGAAAGGAAGGTTCCCTCGCACACAAGTTTGCCGGGGGGAAAGGAGAAGATAATGGTATGGACCAGGCATTGTTTAAGGAAGTTTCGCCTTGCCGGGAAGCAAAACGACAGAAAAGCTAAGTTGCCAAAGTTTGAGCAATTAGTTTTAATTTTTAAGTTATCTTCCTCGAACGACCGTGCTTTGTATCGAAAACCTGTGCGCGGAGGAACCAACTCGTAGCTAGTTGCTGCAACTAGTCGATACCAGAAAATCAGAAGACTGCTGACGTCCCGCACTCAGCGCTCGCGGCTCAGGTGCCTGCGCCGACAAGTTCCCTAAAAGCGTAGGGTAAAAACATACAAAGGAAGGAATCTAGTAGAGAAAATAACGTAGCAGTCGATACCAGAAATAGAGTTATATTACAAGATAGCTTGTCGCAGCTCTAACAGATTGTTCTCATAACATGATTAGCAGCGACAAGGAAAAAGAAGAAATGGGCGGCCTAATCTACGCGATCGCCCTCAACCCTCTTGATCTCGCTCACCTTGTCCACTATGGGTGCGACAAGGGCCTTGAGCGCTTCCAGATCGGCATCCGGCGGCAAGGATTTGAGGACGTTGGTGAGGTTGAGGCCTGGATTGCGGAAGGCCACCTTCATCAGCACCTTCTGGAGAGCTCCTGCACGGATCTTGCGTGACTCGTCGGCCAGCTGCTTTGGGATCTTCTCCCGGAGTCGCTGGAGGGCCGTCGCCACGCCTTTGAAGAATAAGCTGAGCTTGGCACTGGGCTGGAGGCGCTCATCGGAAGAGTACCCGAGGTCTTCCATCCCCAGCTGCGCCAGCTCCCTGTCGATGACTGCAGCGATGTTCACCAGACCCTCGGTCCAGTGCTCCACAGTCTCCCTGAATGCATTCTGGGTGACGGCAATGCTCGACAGCAGCTCCTCGTCGGCCTTGATCTTCTCCGACAAAGTCCTCTCTCGCTCCTTGGCGCCGTCCAGCGTATGAGTCAGCGTAGCCAGCTTCAACTCGAGATCCGTGTTGGAGTCCTTGGCGGCGCTGAGCTCCTTGCTCCTCTCAGCGAGAAGACCCTGCAGCTCACCATGGGCGGCAGCATCCTTCTCGCGCTCACGCTTGAGCGCGGCAAGCTCCTCGCCGCTCTTCTTGATGTTCGCCTCCAGCTGCGCCACCTTCGCCTCCAGCTCTTTCTTGGCGGCCTCAGCAGCTGCGGCAGCATCCCTTGCTTCCTTGAGAGCACCGCCAATTACTTGCTCGCGCTCGGCAAGCTCCTCCTCGTGGCTGTCAAGGTTAACCTTGCGCTGCGCCAACTCTCCCTCCCGCGCAGATAGCCTCTCGGCAGCAAGCCGCTGCTGCTCTTCAACCTCCGCCTTCGCGAGGAGGAAGGCTTTCCTCTCCTCGGCTACTTGCTCCCGCTCTTCTGCTAGGCTCCAGAGAGTCTCCTACCTGAGGCCCCGGAGCTCCTCCGCATGCTTCTCAAGGTCAACTCCCACCCTCGCGACAAGCGCTTCCTGGGAGGCTAACTTGGCTTGTCGGGCGCGGTAGAGCGACGTCAGCCTCCGCAGCAGCCGCTCCTCTCCAGACTCGTCGCTGCTGCCTGGCGCGTCAACCAGCGTCAGCCCGGCGGAGGCAAGAACCTCTCCGTCCAGGATTTCTTCCTCGACCGGCGCCCTGGAGCTTGACGCCCAGGGAAGCTTGATGAAGATTCCATCGCCGGCCTTCAAGTAGGCGCCGGGCTGCGGCTCTTCGGAGCCTGGCTCTGCGGCAGCGGCGGAGGGATCGGCGGTCGGTGTAGCGCCAGGCGCTCCTGCGGCCCCGGGGCCGTCAGTGTGATCGCCAGATCCCTCGCCAGCTTCTGCGGCGGCAGCCTTGGCGGCCTCTTCCCCCGCGGGCTCGTCAGCACCGGCTTCTCCTTCGGTGGCAGCGGCGTCGTCGGCGTCGCTGCGCGTGTTCTCCTTGCCGGCAGCCTTGGTTTCCATTGGCTCCGCGGCAGGTGGATCTGACGCACGAAAGAAGGAGGAGAGTCAAGCAAACACTCAAAGAGAAAATCAGAAGAAGAAGAACCCAAGGGAAGTTTTTAAACAAGTGGATTACCTGTACCAAGATCTACAGTTGCGGTCTCAACCACCGCGGGGTCGTTGGTGCTGTCCCTTGCCGGAGAACTGCCCCTTGCCGGAGAATTCTCCCTTGCCGGAGAACGCTCCCTTGCCGGGGGATCCTCCCTTGGCGGCGTAGTTGAAGCAGATGGCGCTTCGGGAGCGGCTTTCGGGCCCTCCTGGTGAGGCTGCTCTGCTCCTACGCAAATCCAACAGTCAAGATATCAGCAAAGGAAAAAGCACTCATGAGCGCCTGACAACAGGAAGTAAGTTATGAACTTACGCTGGGGGCTGCGCTGGGGGCTGCTTTGGGGAGTAGTTGCCGGGTCCGTCAAGGTGGTCTCACACACACCCCCTGCTGACACGGTGGGATCATCCTCGATGACAATCACCGGGGCCTTGGCTCTCTTTGCCGCTCTCTAGGCCAGCGTCCTAAAAAGGAATAGGTTCAGATTGAAGCAAGTCAGATACAAGACAAAAACAGCAAGAATTGAAGAACTACAAGAGCACAAAAGAAACTTACTCTTCCTCTTCCTCGTCAGAGCTGAGCGCGGAGAGGTCGAAGTCCGGCTCCCCTCCGGTGCGGCGAGGTGGAGGAGTAGTTTCCCTTGCCTGCTTGGCAGGGGCGGTAGCGGTGGACCGGGAAGATCCTGCTCCAGTTGCCGCAGCAGCGTGAGGCACTCCCGCGGCAACAGTACTTGCCGCGGTAGAGCGTGTTGCACGGCTCGGTGGCTGTTGGCTCGCTTGTCGCCCCGCTACGTCCCCGGCCCTGCGGAGACGCCTTCTTGGTGCAGCTGGGGGCTCCACTTGCAGCACGGTATCTGAAGATTCGGGCCCGACAAGGTCTCCCTCGCCGGGCTCGCTCGGCTCAGCTTCAGGCGCGGCAGGCTCTTCCTCGCCGGCAAACTCCTCGCGCTCGGCAAGACTTGCCGCCTCCACGGTGAACCCGAACGCGCCCGCAGCAGCTGCTGCCGCAGCCTCTTCCGCCCTAGTGGCGATGTGCTGCAGCTCCGCATCGGTAGTGTCGCGGGTGAGGCTCTTCTGTTCGTCGGCGCGGACCGGCACTTCTACCAAGTCATCGAAGAACGCTTGTACGACGTCATCCGCAGGTTCTTGCCAAGTTGGAGCGATTCCGTGCGAATCGCACAAGGACATCATCGCGCGGATCCGGTCAAGCGACGAATTGTTGCACAACGGAACGACGCTCCTCGGCAGCGTGAATGGATGTTGGGGATCTCGTTTGAACAACTCCAGGAGCATCGCATCCAGCTCTAGGACGGTGAAGTTGAAGTTGAGGCCCGGGCGCAGCCTCATGATATCCGCCGAGTTCTTGAACTCCCAGGCAGGTCTCCCCCTCTCCAGCAGGGGGGCGATGCGGCAGCGAAGGAAATCTGTGCCGACAGCGCCTACAGTGAGCCCGGCAAGCCTGAGACAAAGGATCCTGGTGATGGCGATCTTCAGCCTCTCGTCTTCCGGGGCCACGTTTCTCCAATCATTACCACGCACTATTGGGGCTTGGCGCAGGGCAGTGAATGGCTGCGGGTTCTCCTCGACGATCCAGCACCACTCCGCTCTCCACTCCTCCCACTTGCTGCGGAGCTCACCCTCCAGATACGCCTCCTTCTTGCCGACTCTCGAGATCCAGGCGATCACTTCGGCAAGCGGCTCTCCTCTCTCGACCCGAGGCATGAAGAAGTGGCGGAAAAGGGCTACGTTGGGGTGGACTCCGACAAAGTTTTCGCAGACATGTGCGAAAACCGCCATGGTCAGAACGGCGTTTGGGGTGAAGTCAAGGAGGCGGAGCCCGTAGGTGTTCATTATGTCGTAGAAGAATTCCAAGAAGGGCGGGCAGAGCCCGCAATAGAAGAACAGCGCGAAAAAGGGGTACCCGCTTGGAGCCAGTTCCGAAGCTGCGGCCGGGAGTACCCTCGTGCGCGGATGCGCCCGCGTCTCCGTCGACCAGAAGAGGTAGTAGTACTCCCTCAGCTCCTTTGCGTCAAGCTGAGGGGGGAAGAGGGCCCGCTCTTTCCGCAGCGCCGCGAGCCGCTGCGCCTCGGCTGACTACACGCCCTTCCCCTTGTCGGCTTTTGGAGCCATGGCGGAGGTGGTTGGGGAGATCGACGGCGTTGGTGATGCTGGTGGCAATGGGGGGCGGAGCGCTGCTCTCTTTCGGCTTTGAGAAGAAGGAGGGGAGCGGCGGATATTTTCGAGACTGGAGTAGCAACCGGCGGAGTGGGCAAGTTGCCCCTGTTTCCCCTGCTTATAAGGAGGGAGGGGGCGGACGTTTTGCCCTTCCGCATAAAGAAACCACCCATGATCTCTCCCACGACGCCGCATTCGACGCGTGCCATTGGGAGGGCGCAGTGGATACGGAGTAAGTTACAGTGTAATCCAGGCTGCGTGTGCCCGTGCCCTGTTTTGGGCCTGGCCCAACAGCGCTCGGCACCGTGTGTGGCCCAGGCCCGGGGGCTCCTGTCGGTGTACTAGAATAGGGGTACCCTAGTATCCCGAACTTGTGCACGGGCAGTCGCAGCGCTCCGCGGCAAGGCTTGCCGGGTGACCGCCAAGGTCCTCCGTGGCTCCTCTGGAGCCATTCAAGAACAAAGTATTCAAGCCAAGGAGATAAGGCCCCGGTAAGAGGAGCTTGCCGGGAAGGCCAACCAAGGCATTTCAAGGAACTTGCCGCGACGCGCCACGCGTCCCGGCAAGGCCCGGTGAGCGACAAGCTTCCGGGCCCGATAAGACAACGGCCGCGGCAAGGCGCTTGCCGCGGCAGGCGGCCACTCTGTGCCCACGCTCCAGCGCATCCACCAACGTGTCGCCCTGGGGGCCTTTCCAGGCACACGTGGCGGGAGGTTGTGCAGCCAGGGGTGCGCGGTGGCATGCGATGCTGAAAATATGGCCATCGTGGCAAGCGGTGGCGCCCCTGACGGTCCTTTTCTGCATTGTTTGGGCGACACAGACGGGCATTTAATGCCCTTGTCCCCTGCCGTCAGGGTTAGGTAGGATACACTGTATAGGTAGCTGTACCAACCACCTCTCTTTTTACGCTTTTACCCTTCTCTGCGTTGCCACCTGTCGGTGACCCCTTGAGCATATAAAAGGAGGCCCATGCGCAACGTAGAGGGGGTTCGCTTCGGCTCAGTTCGAAGCCAAAGAACACAATACAATCAGACAAGCAGCAGTAGGAGTATTATCTCTCCGGAGAGCTCCGAAGCTGGGTAAACTGCTCGTGTGCTTCGCCTCGATCCGCTCTTCGCGCGACCTCCGCCCCCCGCCGAACCGAAAGGGGCTCGGTCCGCCGGTCCCATAGGTGTTCGTGGATCAGTTTCCCCGACACACACCCATCTCGACATTTGCAAATAAGGTCTTGCCTCGTTCATCATTATCTTCCACAACCTCATTTCTAAGCAATTAAAAAAGGACGTATGTCGAAAAATCTGGCATGGTGGTCGCTGCCGGCACCATCTATCCCCATGCCTCTGCCCAGTCCGACCACCAATCACCACCACGCCCCACTCCTCCTCACCTTATCTCTCATCTTTCTCGAGATATCATTTTTTCGATGAAATTCTCGAGATACCATTTCCGATAAAGTTCTCGAGATATCATTAGTTTTTACACATGGGATTACTCCTGTGTGGGTCAATCACAACATGTGTTTTGTAAAAAAATGCATCTTGATGTTCCATGCAATGCACGGGCATCCTGATAGTTTGCATATAATTCTAAACACCACGTAGACCCGTTCTTTGACCATTTACAACTATGTTAGTAATGTAACTGCATCGTGAGCATTAGTGGTCAGCTGGTGCAAGTTATAGCCCTGGGTGTTTTAACCATTTTTTAGTAATGATATCTGGCGATTGTTTGCCACGAATCCAATCTTGGCGAATCCCACATAACCGTCAGATTTCCATCTGACAGTGGCCTGTTTTTAAGCCATACTATTTGACAAAACTGCCACCCTTACAAACGTACACTAACTGCATCACGGGCGTTTGCAACTGCCATGTCTCCCAGCGAACGTTTGTTGGGGATTGGAGTTAGCACCGATGGCGGCTCGTAGTCATTCCAGGCTCGGGCATTGAAGTTTGTAACGATTTTACAATATACTACTCCTCTGATGCGAGTAGTAGAGGAGAGTCCTACTCGACTATATGAAAAAAAAATTAGGGCATAGTAGTAGCTACTGTGATCACTCAAGGAAGTTGTCTGGCATCGATATGACCCGACGCTAGGATGCGTCTTGTAAGTCAAGCGACATGCTGCTGCTACATTGTCATCATCACCTGTCCACTTCCTGAAGCACATATTCACCTCTCCATCCTCCCCCGCACATAATCGTCCAATATTACATCCCCTCTAGGCGCCTCCCCCCTCTTCCAAAACCCAAGCACAAACAATGGCAGAACCGAGCAGCGTTCACCGAAAGAGTGGCTGGAATTCGCTCTCCACAGAGGTAATCAAGCTCATTGTTTCACGTGTGGGCAATATCAGTACCATGCCGCTCGCCGCCGGCTCTTCGGTGTTGTACCGTTTACTCAAAGCCCTCAGGTCGGAGCTTTTTAAGCCAGCTCCTTGCTTGCTGATGCCGCCTGATCCTCAGAAACAGCGTGTCATGCAGCATAACAATCATAGGGTGGCGATCATCAACCCCCTCGAGTGTGATCCAATCCCCATCACCCTCAACTACATTAATGGTATCTACTGGGTCGGCATGAACAAGTCTTGGCTGGTGCTCGTCGATGGTCGCAGCAGCTGGATGATCATGGAGGTCTACACCCGGTGATTGATCACCCTTCCTTCGATTAATACTACACTGCTTTGGCACTATGTCCCAGAATACTTCGAATCTTACAGTATCCAACATGATACCATGTTTGATTTGCTCAAGGTTGTAATCTGACAAGTGCCCACAAGATCTGTGAATTATAAAGACTTTAGGCTAATTGCATTCTTCAACCGCGGTCTAGCCTATCTGATAGGTAACTGCGGTAGGTGGATAAATCTGCACGTCCATCATAGGATCATACATCCTCCATGGTTCTCTGATGCCATTGAACACAAGGGCTTCATTTACGCTGTGGACTTCTTCTATGGCTGGACATATTGCTGGCCTACTCCAGTCATTGCTACAAAGGGCTGTTACAATAGTATGTTGCTTTCCTATGATATCATGATGGCTTGTTTATATTGCTGTCAACATTTACTGAAAAATATTCATGCAAAGAACATGCTTTTCTTAAGATTGACTATAGTACGAGCCCTTTTTTATTTGACTCCAACTTGATATGATATTGTAGGCCGCCTGGTGTCCCTACCCTTCCTTATCCCATAACCTTTCAAAGAAAAGCGGCATGGCAGTTGCAGGTGGTTCCTGGCTTGATCACACGACGGAGAATGATTGATGATCATTCGCACGTACTAGACGTGTTGTTTCGCGGAATACAATCATAGTCACTGCAAGGTCTTTGAGCAGGACCCCAGCTTCTCCGGGCCTTCAAGAATTCTTGACTGGAGGTTGGTAAGTAGCCTTGGTACACGCTCTCTTTTTCTCGGACTGAATTATCCGATTAACCAGGGGATAACTAACGGCAAGGATCATGATGGCAATGCGGTTTCGTTCATCAAGCAAAACTGTGTGTACACAGCGTACCATGCGTCTCTCCATGCACCATACACGGATATGTGTTGCCACGCTCTGCAGCCTAAAGTAGGAGAGAGGGTCGCAAGTGTCAGACTTCCACCTACTGGCTGGAGTTTCCCCCGTCAGGAACCCATCTGGTTCAAGTCGTCAGCCAATCTCCACAGCTTAATAAATTGTAACATCTAACTGAGCCAGCTAGTTAGATGCGTACACTTTTGGTGTAGTAGGATCTTTATTTAGTTTTACGCATACACTTGTTGTTTTTTGGTAGCCCTTTTTTGGTAGCTGCATCTTTACTCTTGGCCTACTTACTGCTTATGTTGGACCTCCAGCCCTGGTTGCTGCTGCTTCAGTTGCTCCCAGCCCTGGTTGGTGTTGCTGCTGTTTTCAATGTACAATCGGTAGTATATTTCGTCTGTTGGTTGAATAAATGTTTTGTTAGAACGACAAACACAACGTTCTGGAAGTCATTGCACGGTCCGATCCTTTCGTGCCCTGTACCGTATGGAGCGCATACTATTTTTGGTACCGAACACATTTTCCACTTGTCGATAACATGGAACCCACCGATGAAGGCCTAATAGAGGATCCCATAAGTAACTGGAAGGGAGGGTCTGAATTCAGATCAGGTACATGCTCATGGTCCCCTAAACATAAATAAGTACATAAATAAATAAATAAATAAAGCTAAATGCTCATGCACCAGTTCTTTAAATTCATGATTTGAAAAGTCAAATTTTAACAGGAGGATATTATTTCCTACTAGAGTGTCATTACATTCAGTCGATACTATTCTTAGGCAAAGATAGGGCCAGTACTTTTTCTCCCACCATTTTCTTCCTACAACCAGCGGACCCATGCAAATAGTAGTCAACATTGTGAATAGTTCTAGTCCATTATTATTTTTCGATATGAATGCCCAACTGAGGGAGTCATGGATTAGGGGGGTATCCGGACAGCAGGACTATATACTTTGGCCGGACTGATTTACCTTGAAGATACAAGACTCAAGACTTTGTCCCATGTCCGGATGGGACTCTCCTTTGCGTGGAAGACAAGCTTGGCAATCCGGGTATTAGATCTCCTTCTTTGTAACCGACTCTGTGAAAACCCTAGCTCCCACCGGTGTCTATATAAACCGGAGGGTTTGGTCTGTATGGGGACAATCATAATCATCATAGGCTAGCTTCTAGGGTTTAGCCTCTACGATCTTGTGGTAGATCAACTCTTGTAATACTCATATCATCAAGATCAATCAAGCAGGAAGTAGGGTTTTACCTCCATCGAGAGGGCCCGAAACTGGGTAAAATATCGTGGCCCTTGCCTCCTATTACCATTAGCCTTAGACGCACAAATCGGGACCCCCTACCCGAGATCCGCCGGTTTTGACACCAACATTGGTGCTTTCATTGAGAGTTCCTCTGTGTCGTCGCTGCAAGGCTCGATGGCTCCTTCAATCATCAACGACAACACGGTCCAGGGTGAGACCTTTCTCCCCGGACAGATCTTCGTGTTTGGCGGCTTTGCACTGCGGGCCAATTCGCTCAGCCACTAGGAGCAGATCGACAGCTATGCCCCTGGCCATCAGGTCAGGTTCGGAAACTTGAACTACACGGCCGATATCCATGGAGACTTGATCTTTGACAGATTCGGGCCTACACCAGGAGCACCGAACAGTCACGATGAGCACGGCTTAGACCTGCTGTCGGACAATACTCGGGATATCGCACCTGCAGGAGCCCCGAACCTAAATCCGAGGCAGATTGCATCGTCCGAGGACGGGTGGATGGACCCTGCCCCGGAGGCCGCACACTCATCGGTGGTAGAGCCGAACACAGACTTTACCCCCAAGGAAGCATGTGTCTTCGAACCCCTGGACTCGTGTCCGGTTGTAGGTCCCAGACCGCGCGCCCCCGAGCCCGCTGATTCTGGCTGGGCTCCGGTAATAGAATTTGCAGTTGCGGATATCTTCCAGCACTTGCCCTTTGGCGACATGCTGAACTCATTAAAGTCTCTCTCTTTGTCAGGCTCTTGGCCGAACTATGTCCGGCTCAAGGGGGAAGAAGGCGACGAAGAAATTCGTTACCCACCCACCACCCACTTCATAGCCACTGTCGACGACGTAACAGACATGCTTGACTTCGACTCTGATGACACCGACGGTATGGACGTCGGTGCAGGAGACAATTCAGAACCACCACCCACGGGGCGCTAGATTGCCACCTCATCATATGATATATACATGGTGGATACGCCTAAGGAGGATGGCGACAAAACGGAGAATAAAACCCTTGGACAAAAGCCAAAACGACGGTGCAGACGCCACTCTAAGTCCAGCCACATTAAAAATAGCGATAACAGCACTAGAAAGATCGACACCCTAGTCAACTCCAAAGGCAACAACGACCATATGGACCCAGCGATGGAGCAGGATGAGCCAGGTCACGCTGAACACAACCCGGAGCAGACGCCCAATCACAGTGATCCCGAGGGATGAACTCATCAAACTGCCCTGGGACAGGAGCACAGTCCGGACGACGACGCATTCATCATCACGGAAACATGTTTGGAACGAGATAACCTCCACAGAAGGCTTATGGTCACTGCAAGAAGTCTAAAGAAGCAGAAGCAAAGGCTTAAAGCCGCACAGGAAACGCTCAATCGCATATGGAATAAAGTGTTAGACACTGAAGAAAAATACGGCGACGATCGCCACACAAAGAGCTATCCAAAGCGCAAGCTGCTGCCAGAATTCGATGATAAGGCCGCTCCACCGAAGAACAATACGCCCAGCAGGCCGGACCAACCACTTCATAACCGCAATAGAGCAGTCACTAACGCTGCACACGATTTACGTGAGCTCCTGGATAAAAAGGCCGGTACGACCAGGTCCATCTATGGATCTAGAGGACATGTTCCGGTGCGGGATTATGGTCACCAAAATGATCAGACTGATCGAGTGCCAGTTCAGAATCAGCACGGGACACAACAACAGCTGATAGCATGCCACAACACGTCCAGATACGGAGGGGCTGCTCACCCTCTGTGCTTCATCGAAGAGGTACTGGACCACGAATTTCCACACGGTTTTTAACCTGTGAACATAGAGGCATATGACGGAACGACAGACCCCGGGGTCTGGATTGAGGATTTTATCCTGCATATCCACATGGCTCATGGGGACGACCTCCATGCCATCAAATACCTTCCCCTCAAGTTGAAGGGACCAGCTCGGCACTGGTTGAAAAGCCTCCCCAAAAATTCAATCGGAAGTTGGGAGGAACTCGAGGATGCTTTCAGGGCCAATTTTCAAGGGACCTATGTTCGACCTCCGGACGCGGACGATTTAAGTCACATAATTCGACAGCCCGGAGAGTCTGCCCGCAAGCTTTGGAACAGATTCCTCACTAAGAAGAATCAAATTGTCGATTGTCCGGATGCCGAAGCCCTAGCGGCCTTGAAGCACAGTACCCGGGACGAGTGGCTCGCCAAACACCTCGGCCAAGAAAAGCCGACGACAATGGCAGCCATAGCAAGCCTTATGACCCGCTTTTGCATGGGTGAAGACAACTGGTTGGCCCGTAGAGGCACAAGCGACCTAAGTACATCCGAAATCAGGGATGGCAACGGTAATCCATGGTGCAATAAAAACAAACGTCGAAACAAGGAAGAAAGTCCGGACAAAAAATGGACAACGTCGGATTCAGGGGCTCTCACCCGGTCAAGAAAAGAAGCCATTTAAAGGCAGCAAAGAAGGACCGTCCGGCCTGAACAAAGTCCTAGACAGACTGTGCCAAATTCATGGCACCCCGAAAGACCTGCGAACCACACTCACAGAGAATGCTGGGTCTTTAAGCAGGCCGACAAATTAAATGCCGAACACAAGGGAAGGGCAACACCAAGTGAAGACGAGGATGAGCTTCACCAGCCGAACACTGGGGTACAGTAAAAATTCCCACCAGAGGTAAAAACAGTAAACATGATCCATGCGGCTCACACACCCAAGAGAAGGCGCAAACGCGCGCTCAGGGACGCATACGCTATAGAGCCCGTCGCCCCCAAACTTAACCACTGGTCGGCCCGCCTGATCACCTTCGATCACAGGGACTACCCGACTAGTATGCGGCACGGAGGATCAGCTGCCTTGGTGCTGGACCCAATAATCGACGGATACCATCTCACTCGCGTCCTCATGGACAGCGGCAGTAGTCTCAATCTAATATACCAGGACATTGTCCGCAGGATGGGGATAGACCCATCCAGAATCAGCCAAAGTAACACCACCTTTGAAGGGGTGATACGAGGCGTTGAAGCCCGCTGCAGGGGCTCCCTCGTACTAGAGGTGAAATTCGGTTCACCAGACAACTTCAAAAGCGAAGAACTACTCTTCACCACCGGCCCCTGATACGTCTCCATCGTATCTATATTTTTTGATTGTTCCATGCCAATATTATTCAACTTTCATATACTTTTGGCAACTTTTTATATTATTTTTGGGACTAACATATTGATCCAGTGCCCAGTGCCAGTTTCTGTCTGTTGCATGTTTTTTGTTTCGCAGTAACCCAATATCAAACGGAGTCCAAACGGGATAAAAACAGATGGATATTTTTTTGGAATATTTATGATTTTTGGGAAGTAAAATCAATGCGAAACGGTGTCCGGGGTGGCCACAAGACAGGGGGGCGCGCCCTCCCCCCCCGGGCGCGGCCTGGGATCTCGTAGGCCACCCGTAAGGCAGTTGACGCTCTTCTTTTGGTGCAGGAAAGCTAATTTTTTGAGAAACATCTGGGCGAAAGATTCACCCCAATAAGAGTTACGGATCTCCGGATATTTAAGAAACGGTGAAGGGGTAGAATCTGAGAACGCAGAAACAGAGAGATAGATCCAATCTCGGAGGGGCACTCGCCCCTCCCAAACCATGGGAGCCAAGGAATAGAGGGGAAACCCTTCTCCCCTCTAGGCAGGAGGTCAAGGAACAAGAAGAAGAAGGGGGGCCCTCTCCCCCTTGCTTCCGGTGGCGCCGGAATGCTGCCGGGGGCCATCATCATTACCGCGATCTTCACCAACAACTTCACTGCCTTCATCACCAACTCTTCACCCCTCTATGCAGCGGAGTAACGTCTCAGTTACCCGTTGTAATCTCTACATAAACATGGTGCTCAACGCTATATATTATTTCCCAATGATGTATGGCTATCTTATGATGTTTGAGTAGATCCGTTTTGTCCTATGGGTTAATTGATGATCGTGATTGGTTTGAGTTGCATGTTTTATTATTGGTGCTGTCCTATGGAGCTCTCCATGTCGCGCAAGAGTGAGGGATCCTCGCTGTAGGGTTTGCAATATGTTTATGACTTGCTTATGGTGGGTGGCATGAGTGAACAGAAGCACAGACCCGAGTAAGTAGGTTGTTTGCGTATGGGATAAAGGGGACTTAATGCTTTAATGCTATGGTTAGGTTTTACCTTAATGAATCTTTAGTAGTTGCGGACTGCTTGCTATAGTTCCAATCATAAGTGCATATGATCCAAGTAGAGAAAGTATGTTAGCTTATGCCTCTCCATCAAATAAAATTGCAATAGTAATTACCGGTCTAGTTATCAATTGCCTTGGACAAATAACTTTCTCGTAACAAAAATCTCTCTACTAATACTTACTTTATTGCATCTTTATCTAAACAGCCCCTAGTTTATATTTACGTGCTTTTTATTATCTTGCAAACCTATCCTATCACACCTACAAAGTACTTCTAGTTTCATACTTGTTCTAGGTAAAGCAAACGTCAAGCGTGCGTAGAGTTGTATCGGTGGTCGATAGAACTTGAGGGAATATTTATTCTACCTTTAGCTCCTCGTTGGGTTCGACACTCTTACTTATCGAAAACTGTTGCGATCCCCTACACTTGTGGGTTATCACCCCCCTCCAAAGTGGTTATCGTGCATTGCTCGGGAGAACGGCCTTCGCCCACTTGAACGCAGTACCGCACTACGCCTACCTTAAACTCAACATGCCCGGTGCACGTTGCATCATCACCGTTAACAGAAATACAGAGTGTTCCTTACGCGGGGAAGGGTACGTGACGGCTCTAGCAGTCGGACACTAAGCGACCTCTAATATCAAGAACGCATGATCGGTCGTCAAGACCACGGACACGGTTAGACGAGTCCGGCAGCCCAGATAAACCTGAGCTGGGCGTTATACATGTAATCCCATAGAGGACACCAGGGGCTTCAAATATTCAATAAAGCCCACCCTTTGGCTTGACCTCATTAATAGGCCAATGTCTTACACTTCTACTACCATTGATCATAGTCAATTCTTCACACGCTTATGTCATACTCTTCTACATGTCGTGTGATACCCTCCCAGGACACGGCACAACGAAGACAAAGGCACAGACGTGCAGCAGGGCCCCGCTCAAAGGTTTCTATTTAGATTAAGCACCTGTGTAAACCTTCTTTATTGTCTTTTGTTGCTTACACATCCCATGGGTACTACGCCCACAGGGGATACTGCCATTATTGGCATTTCGCCACGACAGACTAATGCACGTACCTGGAAATACAGGGTTCATAATAAAGGGCGTTCTTTAGTCGAGTATATGTTCTAGTCCGAATACCTTCGGGAGTGTTCGGCGTCGTGAGTTTGGCCTTATATGCATCAGCTCCAAATCATGTCTTTGTTCAACTATTGGGATTCCCGGCTCCTGGGTTTGCCGCCTTACGTCCGTTCTTATCGGCTAAGGCGGCCAAATGAGAACTACTGCGATTGTGCCCTGGTTATTCTGGATGAGCACCTTAGTAGAGAAAGCCAAAAAATGACTGTCATGATACAGCGAGAGACTGGTCAACCACTCGAGGACCCATCAGGAATCTTTAGGATTCCTCCGCATTAACGAAGGACCGTTTCCCGGTCATGTACACACGCGCCCGTATTCGGGTGCACGCAACGGTACCAGGGGCTACATAGTAGCCCCACCGTCAAACTCCTATGGCTAAGTGAAAGTGTTAAAGCTATATAGTCCGGTTGCCTATTTCGACCTGCGATCGCCTCCTTAATGGACCAAGACGTTGGATCAACTGTGATTACGCATATTCTCGCGAACACCCCTGCATTGTGTGCGTGGGGGCTGAAGCCAACGACTGCTAACTTTCAGCTTACATACATATATCAAACGGCCGCACAGGAGGCACAATAACACTTTTGGGCGAAAAGTATAAACATAGCCGCCATAATTAAAATAAAATTGTGTTTACAATGAAACGTTTGTCACTCGAACGTGACATTCTTCGAGCACTGAGCCTCTATTAAACGAGCACCTTCTGTTACCTGCTCCAAGTAGTGCTCGACTGGATCGTGGCTTCCCACCGGATTTTGGGTCGCAATAATGGTGGCCTCCATATCTGTCCAATATGCTTTAACACGGGCAAGAGCCATCCGTGCACCCTCTATGCACGCCTACATTTTCATGGCATCGATTCACGATACGGCACCAAGGAATTGTTGCACTAAACCAAAATAACTGTCCGGATTCGGCCCCTTCGGCCATAGATGGTCTATTACAGACCTCATTGCAAGACCGGACAACCTACGGAGCTCGGCCACAACAGCCATCCTCTCACTCAATGGCAACGGGCGCGTTGGAGCACTGAATTGCGACCAGAACAGCTTTTCCACTTCATTATCTTTTTTATCTCGAAAAGCTTGGCCGCATCAGCCATACTCTTCACCAGATCCGCATACGCGTCTTCAGGGCTCCAGCGTCGATCCAGAGGAGTGTAATTCGGATCTAAGAACTTCATCCGCAATAAATAGGGGTTTCCAGCCGCGATTTCTCCGGCCTGTCGAAGCTCCTCCCGTGCATCCCTAATTTCGGAACGCGTCTCCTTGGCTGCATCAAGGGCCTTCTTCATGTCAGCCAAATTAGCCTTATTCTCTTTTTTACGGAGCTCATACCGGTCGGCAGCATTTTTCAGCTCCATAGCCATCTTAGCTATTTTGTCTTCGCTTCGGCAATGAGCAGCCTGTTCGGCTCTCAACTCTTCGGTCGCCTTTATGGCAGCCACATTGCTAGCCCGGGCTTGTTCCTTGGCCAGGGCAAGTTCCGCCCTCAGGGCTTCCATGGCAGCAGCTCCGTCTACAGTCCAAGCATATAACATTAACATTATGCTACTCTTAGTTTTTCCAAATAAGGAAAGCAGAGCACATACCTTGTGACTCGTTAAGCCGCTCGTTCACAAGTGTGATATCGGCATGGATAACTCCAATCTTTTGCCTTAGTTCGGCGACTTCAACGGACCGGTCGCCTGCCGAACCCTTACCCACCTGTGCATGAACACGGTATGATCATTACTCAATGATGTGATCCTCCATTTGCCGCCTTGGGCTGGCAACAAGAGTCTCAGGGGCTACTATCCATATGGAGCACACCTAGCGCATGCGCCACCATCAAGAATTATGTATTTCGTTAAATACCTCAAAGCCTCTGAGCAGGATCGTAAAAGCTTCATTCAACTCGCTTGTGGCGGATGAAATCTTCTCAAGCACCGTGCTCATTAATGAACGGTGATCCTCCGAGAGAGCAGCTCGCTCCAGAAGGCCTGTCAGCGTATCCGGCCGGTCGCCGAACTGTGCCGGACCTTTCATATCGCCCCCCGTGGGAGCCGAACGCTCCGGGCTCAGGGCGGCCGAAGTACTAGCTTCTGGCCTCGGCAAATCTGGACTCCTCCGTGATGACACCTCGGGGTCGCCCGCCCCATGAGGCGGAGAGGTTGGTGGGGTTTCACTCTCCATCATCTTCGGAAGGAGATCCCCCGAAGATGAACTCTGTCGAGAAGAGATGATAGCCGGACTGCAAAGCATGGATCCTGGTTATTGTTCTCGGAGGAGGATGCAATAGCTTTGTATTTACAATTAACTTACAGCTTGGCTGAGGGCTGGCCCGTTTGCGGGCATGGCACGGTGAAGACGCCCTTCGGGGCAGGGCCCCCTGGTGAAGTTTTCTTCCCTTGTCTGGGCACCTCCGTCTCCAAGTCTTCGGAGGCGGCTCTCTTCTTCCCGCGATGGGAGGAGACCTTAGATTCCCCTCCCCGACTATCCTCCTTCGGAGAGGTAGCAATTCCCCCGGTTTGGATGTGCAATGTGTGAAGTTCTGCTTCTCTGTTCTTCCCTTCGTCTTTCCCCGAGGGCACTTGACTTAGCACACGACCAAGCATCTTGGCTATGGCGGGACTAGGCGAGCCTTCGGGAAGTGGCGCCGGACACCTGATTCTCTCCGCCTTGCTGAGCCATTCCTAGCCACGGAGGGTTTTCAGAATAATGTTATGACAAATATAAATGAAGTGTTCGGTTTCTGGGTTACTTACTTGGGTATCTGGGCGGTTGCAGCTCAGGCCCGCATCATCGGTGGTGTCCGGACACTTTACTTGTGGTCCGAAGAATAACTTACACATCCCTTCGAGCGTCATGCCGAAGAAGTGCAGAATAGTCCACGGACCTTCCGGATTGAACTCTCACATCCGGAGAGGCCGGCGTTTGCATGGCAACATCCGTCGGACTAGCATTACCAGAATTATGCTTACAAGGCTAATTTTCCTCTCAAGAAGCTCCCGGATGTGGCTCTGCAATGTTGGTACATCATTAACAGGCCCCAATCCCATCCTACATTGGCCCATGACGCAAGTTGAGGCGGAGGGCCCGAACGGAAGTCGGGGGCAGCCACCCACTTTGTGCCTCTAGGAGTCGTAATATAAAACCACCTCCGCTGCCACAGATCGGACACCTCCGAGAAGAAGCCCTCTGGCCATGGGGCGTCGGTGTTCCTGCTTATTGCAGCACCTCCGCACTCCTCGTGTCGCCCCTCAATCATCTTCGGCTTCACATTGAAGGTCTTGAGCCATAAGCTGAAGTGCGGGGTGATGTGGAGGAAGGCTTCACACACGACGATGAACGACGAGATGTGAAGGATGGCGTCCGGAGCTAGATCATGAAAATCTAGCCCATAATAGAACATGAGCCCTCTCACAAAGGGATCAAGGGTGAAGCCTAAGCCGCGGAGGAAGTGAGAACCAAATACGACGCTCTCATTGGGCTCGGGAGTAGGGATGACCTGCCCTGGAGCAGGAAGCCTGTGCTTGATGTTGGCGGTCAGATATCTGACCTCCCTATGCTTCGCGATGCCCTCCTCTATGACCGAGGAAGCCATCCACCGGCCTTGAAGGTTGGATCCGGACATGATTGAAGATCCGAAGTGCTTGAGCTTGGGCTTCGGGTGTTAGAACTCGAGATGCGAAAAGGCGCAAGAGTGGTAGGAAAGAGGGATAGGCCTCGGCCCCTCTATAAAGGGGGTGAATATCAAGCGTCCTCAGCGTAACCGCTTGGGACTTACCTAAAAACACGGAGTCATGCCAACAAACATCGTGGGGTTCAATGCGCCCGTATTAATGGAAGATCCCGCTATAAGAGGAACACGATCTCTACTTTGGTGAGGCGTGCCAATGGAACCGCCTTGCAATGCGTATCGAGGCAGGCTGAGAAAAACCGGTCCATGTTGGACCAGGCCACGGCGTAAGGGCAAATCGTTAAATTGTTGTCAGCAGATTAGATTTGTGAAGTGTTATGCTCTCTACGGTTGTGTGCGTAAATTATCTCACAGAGCTGGACCCAATCCTTAATCTGCTTTGGAGTAACCTGCTCACCTTTGCTCGAGTCTTGTGATGGATAGACAAGGCATTTCACCTTCGGTCTACAACAACAACGACGAGTTCGATGCCACGAAAAACAACTCTGATGCCAAGATGCAAGCTCAAATGGAGGATATCAAAGCCCTCGTCAAGTCCTACAAGAGGTATTCCTCATCTTCGAGAAGATGCTCAAGAGCACATGCCTCTGAGCTACCATCTCCAGCAAGGTCACATCGGCATCGACACTACCACCAACAAGAACGTGAAGGTCAAGAGCTCAACACCAACAACTGCTCGACGACTTCACCATCTCCCTTGGCATCTTCACCAAGTGACTTCAAGGCATCTTCTCCTTTGGACATATGGCATATTCGCCAACAAGCACCCCAAGACTACACTCAAGAGAAGCTGCCCAAGCTCAAGTCTATGACTTCCACGAGCTACTACGACCTCGACATCGACCACACGATTCCTTTCTATGGGACTCTAGAACCAGAGGAGTATCTCGAGTGGGAGCGTTTGATGGTCAACTACATCAAGCTACATCAAGTCCCTTCCGAAGAATAAGTGAAGTGCGCCACAAGGAACTTCCACGACTACGCGTCAACATGGTGGTTTCACACACCTCTGGAGTACTATGACATGAGTTGGCCCAAGATGAAGAGAGCTATTCGGAGAGAGTTTGTGACTCCAACCTACATGTAACAACTTCTACACCAATTGGAGAACACCATCCAAGGATCCAAGTCCATCGACGTGTACTTCAAGAGATGAAGATTGCCTTGCGACGAGCCGGCGTGGACGACCCCATTTCCATGAAGTTCCACTTCATGATGGGATTGCACAACAACATCTCCAGGACTATCTTCCTCGAGAACTACAATCCCTCCATGACAACTACATTGGTCCTCTCAAGGCGGAACAAGAACTCATGAAGGCCAAGGCTTCGCCACCCCAAGCAAACTTCTCGAGACCAAGCTCCATGAGAACAAGCATGAGGATAGCACCACCAAGATGTCCAAGCCCGATGAGCTCCAAGATGATGCTCCCAAGTTCGACTTCACCACCATCTCTCTTTGTGGCATTGATGATGCCGAGTCTACTTCGACTCTTTTTAGAGATGGTGCAGCACCGAGTACGACCTTTGAGACCCTCAAGGACCAAGCTTTGGAGGCGAGCGACAAGGCGGCGATCAAGGATGATGCTTCCATCCTTGGAGGTGAGAGTGATGATGTGCCATCTTCGGCCTTCATTCACGACAACGATGACGAGATGATTGAGCATGGGATTTTTGCTTCAGTCATGGAGGAGAGTTATGATGTGCCATCTTTGGCCTTCATCCACGGCGACGACATCGAGATGGTTCAGCATGGGATTTTCCCTTCGACCACGGTGACGTATGATGACTTGAGTGACTTGTCCTACCATATTGAGAATGAGAGTGACTTCACCACTAGCCCCATATATGATGTGTTACCCCAATTCCCATGTGAGGAGAGCCACAATGCCCACCACTTGAGTGAGATGAGTGACTCCACCATATGTGAGTTTGAGGGCACCTACCTTGAGGGAGGGAGTGAGTCACCACATAGAGCGAGTGAGATAGTTGATAGGTCATGTGAGGTCATTTACATCTCTAAAAACTTGACCTCTACCTCTATTGTGTCTTCTCATTTGGTGCTAGGTCCCATTTATGATGACGTGGCGAGCCTCGATGACTTCGTCCTCCCTTTGGACAAGACAATGGCCATGGTGGAATATGATGCACCACCCACATGGTTCCATCAAGATGAAGATGACCACCATTTGGTCCACCTCACCTACACCACTTGAGTGGAATGAAAAAGGTAACATAGGTGAAGGTGATGCTCTAGTCCCACTAGTGGACATTATTGACATTGATTGCTTGCATGATGTTGATCCACCTAGTAGCATGCTTCATGCTAGTATCATTTGCCCATGCCATGATGAGTATGATGATTCTCATGTGGAGTCTATTAGTTGTGATGCCATGTTACATAGGATTTCTTGTGACAATTCTTTAGGTCACATCATGTTTGATAATCCACTTGACTTGTCATATACTATGCATGAGATCAACCATATGTCTTATTTGCAATCTCTTGATAGTGACTGTGCATATGCCTTTAAAATAAACCCAATTTGTACATATGGCATAGATGACAAGCCCATGGTTATTGGCATTTGTTTTTCTTGTGATGATATTGATATGCTCCCTTTGCATCATTTATCTCATATGCCATGCCATGACCACCTAGCTTCGGATATGCATTGTTTTGGATGTTGTCCATTTTCTCCATATGATATTTCCGCTATTGCTCATGAGGAGACCCCCATAGTTTCCTCGTACATTTTAGGAGATTTTGATCCATCCCATTCATTGCATGATCCCAATACTTGTGTGCACCATATGCTTCCCATGAACAAACATGCTATTGATGTGCAATATACTTGCATTCTCAATTTGTGTCCCCATCGTGTCATACACAATAACTATTCTTTCATGATGGATGACATGTTTTTATACCATGCATGAAATTTCTTTGAGCGATGCTTATCTTGTGCTAATTCACACATGCACATACACATCATGATGGATGACGTGTACATTTACCATGCACACAATTTCTTTGGTTTGTGTCTTTTTTTGTAGGTACCCATGAATACTTGTCAACCTCACAATCCCATGAGTTGACAAAACAAGCTCTAGAGAGAAACATTGATTTGGGATCCCATGGCTTGTCTTTCCCACCGCTCTCTTCGCGCAAAGACTTCGGGCATTTCTTCTACATGGCCCTCACTTGGTTGTGGGTTATTGTCCATTACATAACATATGCCCATCTTGCCATGTTCACTTTGCATGATATGCCCATTCCTATGCCTTTGACATGCATTTGTGACCCATGCTTTGCATTACACATGATGATTGATTATCATACTTGTATGTATATTTGCAAGCTTGGTGGAGATTTTGCTTGTTATTGCCATGTTTGCTTTGTGCACCATTCCTATGATGATACTTTCATCTTGCTTTGTGTTCGTGCTTGCGATATGTCATGTGCATTGTCTATGCCTAGTATTTTCTCACATGACATGATTTCCATGATTTACTCTAGTGTGTGACATCTTTGCTCCACTAGTTTGCACGACTTGATCTCTATGCTTGCTTATGTTGCATCACCAATGACTCATACTTGCTCATTGCATGCGGTTGATGACAACCATCTATATGCTTTGCACATGATTCATATTGCTTCTTGTCATATATCTCCATGTGTTGCCTCTCTCATGCTAGATGATTTGCCATGTATTGAGTGCAACAATGATTCTCGTCTTGCTCATGAGATTGCCCCCATAGCATTCTCGCATATATTTGGAAATTTTGACATAATTCTTGTGAAGCATTCTTGCCTTCCTTCTTTGCACCATATGCCTATGTGCAAAACAAGAGAACCATGATGATGGATGATGTGTTTATCTACCATGCGCATACGTTCTTTGTTTTGTTCTGTGCATATGTAGGATACTTGGACTTCGTGTCGACTTCCACTTCCCGTGAGTTGACCATTCGAGTTCTTGAGAGCAAGCCCCATATATTCTACCACGACTCGCTTCTACACCACATTTCCTACAACTTCGGCATTGTGAAGAATGCGCAAGGACACGCTTTCAAGGTGACATCCTTCTTGAGATTGGATATTGTGGATCATACTGGTTGTGTTGCTTTCACCATGAGACTTATTGGTCATCTTCGACTACTTGATTGCGCACATGTTAGAGATCTTGCTTCGACGTGTCATTTTGACCTTTCCATGCCTCATTATATATATGGCTTGTGTGTTGCATCCAACTTGTGGATTACTTGTTCCTATCATATGTTTGGGTGCAACAATGTCATTTCTTCACATATGCCATGTCCCATTGCTTGTCACATGATTGACTCGATCGCCTCACACATGATGAACAATTGCTCTTTCTATTGTGTTGAGTGCCACACTATATTCACTACACCCTATGCACGTTATGCTTGGAGTGTCTTGCACTTGACCCATGTGTTTAGACACTTCATTCTATTTGGTGTTGTGAATGATTCATATGCCTACCATAGACCTTTCATTGATCAAGTTGTGAATGCTTGCTATGACCTCGAGGTAGATGCTTATTCTCTTAATACACATATTTTCATCACTACCTCACAATTGCATACTTGTCCACATGATATCTTTGTTGCTCGATTGATATGCTTACATGCCAAGTCGCAATCCTTTGTCACACCATATGCTTTGCATGATGATGACACTTGTTTGGTGAATCACCTCTTGAATGCTTGGTTTTGCACTAATGCTAATTAACCACATTTATTTTTCTGAGTGTTTGTTGTCTTTCCTCTTTTTGAAGGAATCACTAGACGGTGCAACATTGGAGAGTGCACATTTCGAGCTACTAGACGATGAGTACATGGTGAACGTCCACTTCTACACGGCGAAGCCATCTCTTTCCCATGGTGATTTGGTTTTTGGTCCGAGGTTAGATCTTTCCCAGGGGGGTGGGGGAGATGATGCGGAGCATCCTATGGACATCACCATGTCAAGAGTCCGTTCAGCAAGTGACACGTGTGACATCTACTTCATATACACAAAGGTGAATCATATCCTTTACACGTGCTCATTTGACCCCTTTGAGGATGGTATACTACTTGACACTCCACTCGTGTGCATGCATAGGTATTGTCGGAGCTTCACGGACGACCAAAAGGAGTGCAAGCATCAAGGAACAACTACACCATCCGCGAGGGAAGCATGGAAGCGACAACGGAAGAGGAAGCGGAGAAGGTTCACAGGACCCGGACATCCAGCGCCTGGCCCGGACATCCGGCCCCTGGAGATGTCAACAACAGCAGCAGCCCAACAACCGAAGTGCTACAGGGCCCGGACATCCGGCCCGACGCGACCAGCCGGGCATCCCGCCCCATCCCAGAAATCCGACATCCTTCACATAATGCATCCACGGTAGCCCAGATATCCGGCCACCCTAGCCCAGACATCCGGCCTGTCACAAAGCCCCGAACATCCGGCCCGACGCCCAGACATTCGCCCCCCATCTGTGTGTAGTGCATCTGGGCCGAGGCCCACGTACCCCTTCGCCCCTTAGACTATATATACTCCCCCTCCACCTATGTTTTAGGGTTAACAAAGTGATAGCTCATTTGTTTTTGAGCTTTGCTCCTACCACTCCTCGTTTTGAGAGAGAGAGAGAGAGAGAGAGAGAGAGAGGCCACTACTCCATTGGAGGCCAAGACCTCCATCTTAGAGAAGATCCTGCGAGATATCATCAAGACCCCCTCGCGGGAAGATCTGTCTAGGATACCATCAAGACCTCCTCTTGGAGATGAACTTTACCTTGTATCTTTCCTTTTGTTGTTCATGTACGGATCCGGCAACCCATAAGAGGTTCGAACTCTGGGTGCGTGCGGAGATCTCAACTTGCCCAGCCTACCTACTCGCGATCCTCCCTAGCCTAGCGCGCAGAGCTCATAGAGACATAAAGACATAGAGATTTATACTGGTCCGGGCCACCGTTGTGGTGTAATACCCTAATCGAGTGTGGTGTGGTGGATTGCCTCGAGGGGCTATGGATGAACCAGTACAAGGATGAACAAGCCTCAGGAGGTGAGGTGTTCTTGAGCTGGTGTGATGTTCTACTTGCTCTGGTTTCAGTCCCTTTCTATGCTGGTGGCTAAGTCGTATATATAGTGGCCTTGGTCCTCATCCCAAATATGAGCGGGAAGGGATTCCATAACGGCGGGATTTGAAAGGGGACAAGTAGTACAGTCTATCCTGACAAAAGTAGTCTTCGCCTGTGAAAAGCCTCTGGTCGTGACGCTGCGGTGGGCTCGGTGATGATCTCCGCCCTGCCGTCCTGGCGGTCTTGGTCTTGTTGCACCAGAATGGAAACCTTTGGCTGATTCCTTGGGACTCCGCGCCTGTGGCTTGCCACCCTTGCACCAAAGAGGAAACCTGCGCTCTGCACCCGCCTGGCCTTGGTCATCATGGCCCACGTCAGCTTAGCCTCATGAGGTAGCTGCATAGAACTCTCCGCCCCTCAGGAGCCCTCCTGAGGAGGCCAACTCCTTCGTGGGTCTTGGTGTCGTCCGCCACGCGAGGGTCTTGCTGCGTTGATGTTGAAGCCGGACCGTACCAGGCCGTTGATGGAGCCACGTGGTCGGCCGCAGGAAGGCAGGACTGGATACCCCCAAGTCCAGGATGCCGACAGTAGCCCCCGGGCCCAAGGCGCACTCGGACTTGGCCTCTAGGCGAAGCCAAAGGGCAAGGGCGGAGCGCCGCGGGCCCTAACCGCCTGCGGCATTGATGACGCGTGGCGATTGATTGGACGTGGGCGACTCCGCTTCCCCACGCTGCCTCGGCAACTACTCTACTTGACTGGTCGACGCGACATGCAGAGGGTCATAATGGCGCATGGTCGTGGAGGCCGGCGGTTGGCCTCCCTTGGCTATTAATGTGAGGGAGGGGCAGATCCCCCTGCTACCTCTTGAGCACTGAATTGGATTTCCCCGAGGAGGAGAGGATGATGCAGCAAAGTAGCGTAACTATTTCCCTCAGTTTTTAAGAACCAAGGTATCAATCTAGTAGGAGGCCACGCACAAGTCCCTTGTACCTACACAAAATGATAGCTCCTCGCAACCAACACGATTAGGGGTTGCCAATCCCTTCACGGTCACTTATGAGAGTGAGATCTGATAGAGATGATAAATAATATTTTTGGTATTTTTGGTATATAGATGCAAAGTGAAAAGTAAAAGGCAATGTAAAAACAAAGCAAATAATAAAGTAAAGGAGATTCATATGACGAGAATAGACCCTGGGGCCATAGGTTTCACTAGAGGCTTCTCTGAAGAGCATAGATATTCTACGGTGGGTGAACAAATTACTGCTGAGCAACTGACAGAATTGAGCATAATTTTGAGTATATCTAGGTATGATCATGTATATAGGCATCACGTCCAAGACAAGTAGACCGAAACGATTCTGCATCTACTACTATTACTCCACTCATCGACCGCTATCCATCATGCATCTAGAGTATTAAGTTAAAAACAGAGTAACGCCTTAAGCAAGATGACATGATGTAGAGGGATAAATTCATGCAATATGATAAAAAACCCCATATTGTTATCCTCAATGGCAATAATACAATACGTGCCTTGCTGCCCCTTCTGTCACTGGGAAAGGACACCGCAAGATTGAACCCAAAGCTAAGCACTTCGCCCATTGCAAGAACTACCAATCTAGTTGGCCAAACCAAACGGATAATTCAAAGAGACTTGCAAATATAACTCAATCATACATAAAATAATTCAGAGAAGATTCAAATATTATTCATAGATAAGCTAGATCATAAACCCACAATTCATCAGTCTCAACAAACACACCGCAAAAAGAAGATTACATCGAATAGATCTCCACGAGAGAGGGGGAGAACATTGTATTGAGATCCAAAAAGAGCGAAGAAGCCATCTAGCTACTAGCTATGGACCCGAAGGTCTGAAGTAAACTACTCACACTTCATCGGAGGGGCTATGGTGTTGATGTAGAAGCCCTCCATGGTGGATGCCCCCTCCAGCGGAGCTTCGGAACAAGCCCCAAGATGGGATCTCGTGGATACAGAAGGTTGCGGCGGTGGAATTAGGTTTTTGGCTCCTGTTCTGATCGTTTGGGGGTACATAGGTATATATAGGAGGAAGGAGTACGTCGGTGGAGCAACAGGGGGGCCACGAGGCAGGGG
>NC_041391.1:308899956-308937814 GCF_002162155.2 Triticum dicoccoides
GGGGGGGGGGGGGCGCCCCCCACCCTCGTGACCGCCTCTGTTACTTCTTGGAGTAGGTTCCAAGTCTCCTGGATCACGTTCGGTGAGAAAATCACGTTCCCAAAGGTTTCATTCCGTTTGGACTCTGTTTGATATTTTGTTTCTTCGAAACACTGAAATAGGCAAAAAACAGCAATTCTGGGCTGGGCCTCCGGTTAATAGGTTAGTCCCAAAAATAATATAAAAGTGGAAAATAAAGCCCAATATAGTCCAAAACAGTAGATAAAGTAGCATGGAGCAATCAAAAATTATATATACGTTGGAGACGTATCAGGCATCCCCAAGCTTAATTCCTGCTCGTCCTCAGTACGTAAATGATAAAAAGAGAATTTTTGATGTGGAGTGATACTTTGGCATAATTTCAATGTAAATCTTCTTAATTGTGGCATGAATATTCAGATCTGAATGATTCAAGACAAAAGTCCATATTGACATAAAAAAATAATACTTCAAGCATACTAATCAAAGCAATCATGTCTTCTCAAAATAGCATGGCAAAAGAAAGTTCATCCCTACAAAATCATATAGTTAGGCTATGCTTCATTTTCGTCACACAAAGATGTTCCCAACTTCTATACCCCCGATCACAAGCCAAACAATTGTTTCATACTTAAATAATCTCAAACTTTTTCAACCTTCACGCAATACATGAGCGTGAGCCATGGATATAGCACTATGGGTGGAATAGAATATGATGATGGGGATTGTGTGGAGAAGACAAAAAAGAGAAAGTCTCACATTGACGAGGATAATCAACGGGCTATGGAGATGCCCATCAATTGATGTCAACATGAGGAGTAGGGATTTCCATGCAACGGATGCACTAGAGCTATGTATGCTCAACAAAAGAAAACTAGTTGGTGTGCATCCAACTCGCTTGCTCATGAAGACCTAGGGCATTTGAGGAAGCCCATCGTAGGAATATACAAGCCAAGTTCTATAATGAAAAATTCCCACTAGTATAAAAAGACAACTTATGAGACTCACTACATGAAGAACAAGGTGCTACTTTGAAGCACAATATATGAGACTCAGTACATGAAGAACAAGGTGCTACTTTGAAGCACAGGTGTGGAAAAAGAGATAGTAGCATTGCCCTTTTTATTTATTTTTTCTTATTTTCTTTTTTGGGACTTTTTTTTCTTTTGGCCTTTCTTCTTCTTTTTTCTTTTTTTTCTTTTTGGGCAATGCTCTAATAATGATGATCATCACACTTCTATTGATTACAACATAAGGATTACAACTCAAAACTTAGAACAAGATAGGACTCTATGTGAATGCCTCCGGCGGTGTACTGGGATGGTGCAATGAATCAAGAGTGACATGTATGAAAAATAATGCATGGTGGCTTCGCCACAAATACGATGTCAACTACATGATCATGCAATGGCAATATGACAAAAGTAATGTATGTCATGAATATGATGATGGAAGTTGCACGGCAATATATCTGAGAATGGCTATGGAAATGCCATGATAGGTAGGTATGGTGGCTGTTTTGAGGAAGATATAAGGAGGTTTATGTGTGATAGAGCGTATCATATCACGGGGTTTGGATGCATTGGAGAAGTTTGCACCAACTCTCAAGGTGAGAAAGGGCAATGCACGGTGCCGAAGAGGCTAGCAAAGGCGGAAAGGTAAAAGTGCGTATAATCCATGGACTCAACATTAATCAAAAGAACTCATATAATTATCGAAAAAATTTAGAAGTCATCAAAAATGAAGTACTACGCGCATGCTCCTAGGGGGATAGATTGTTAGGAAAAGACCATCGCTCGTCCCCGACCGCCACTCATAAGGATGCACAAGCCAGGTACACTTCATGTTTCAAATTTGTTACACAACTTTAACCATACGTGCATGCTACGGGACTTGCAAACTTCAACACAAGTATTTCTCAAATTCATAATCACCCAACTAGCACGACTTTGATATTATCACCTCCATATCTCAAAACAATTATCAATCATCAAACTTATCTTAGTATTCAACGCACTCAAAAGAAAGTTTCACATATCTTGAATACCAAGTATATTAATATTTAAGCAAATTACCATGCTATTAACGAATCTCAAAATAATCTAAGTGAAGCATGAGAGATCAATAGTTTCTTTAAAACAAATCCACCACCGTGCTCTAAAAGATCTAAGTGAAGCACTAGAGCAAAACTTATCACGCTCAAAGGATATAAGTGAAGCACTATGAGCAAAACTACCAAGCTCAAAAGATATAAGTGAAGCACATAGAGTATTCTAGCAAATTCCAATTCATGTATGGCTCTCTCAAAAGGTGTGTACAGTAAGGATGATTGTGGTAAACTAAAAAGCAAAGACGCAAATAATACAAGACGCTCCAAGCAAAATACATATCATGTGGTGAATAAAAATATAGCTCCAAGTAAATTACTGATGGAAGTAGACGAAAGAGGGGATGCCTTCCGGGGCATACCTAAGATTTGAATTTTTGGTGTCCTTGGATTATCTTGGGGGTGCCATGGGCATCCCCAAGCTTAGGCTCTTGCCACTCCTTGTTCCATAATCCAGCAAAAGAATTCACCCAAAACTTGAAAACTTCACAACACAAAACTCAATAGAAATCTCATGAGCTCCGTTAGAGAAAGAAAACAAAAGACTACTTAAAAAGGTATTGTAATGAAGTCATTATTTATTTATATTGGTATTAAATCTACTGTATTCGAACTTCTCTATGGATTATAAACTATTTTACTAGCCATAGATTCATCAAAATAAGCAAACAACACACGCAAAACAGAATCTGTCAAAAACCGAACAGTCTGTAGTAATCTGTAACTAATGTATTCGAACTCTAAAAATCCTACTTAAAAATTTGTTTATTGAACAGAAGCAAAAAGAATCAACGCAAAATTACGTTTCTGTGATTTAACAAAATTATATTCGTGCGTGCAAAGTTTCTGTTTTTCAGCAGGATCAAATCAACTATCATCGTAGGTTATCCTATAGCTTCTACTTGGCACAAACACTAATTAAAAGATAAAACCACATCTAAACAGAGGCTAGATGGATTATTTATTCCCAAACAGAAGCAAAAACAAAAAGCAAAAAATAAAATTGGGTTGCCTCCCAACAAGCGCTATCGTTTAACGCCCCTAGCTAGGCATAAAAGCAAGGATAGATCTAGGTATTACCATCTTTGGTAGGCAATCCATAAGTGGCTCTCATGATCGATTCATATGGTAATTTTATTTTCTTTCTAGAGAAGTGTTCCATGACCTTCTTTAAGGGAAATTGGAATCTAATATTCCCTTCCTTCATATCAATAATAGCACCAATCGTTCTAAGGAAAGGTCTACCAAGAATAATAGGACATGAAGGATTGCAATCTATATCAAGAACGATAAAATCTATGGGCACATAATTCCTATTTGCAACAATAAGAACATCATGAATTCTTCCCATAGGCTTTTTAATAGTGGAATCCGCAAGATGCAAGTTTAGAGAGCAATCATCAAAGTCACGGAAATCTAGCAAATCACACAAAGTTTTGGGAATAGTAGAGACACTAGCACCCAAATCACACAAAGCATGAAACTCATAATCTTTAATTTTAATTTTAATAGTAGGTTCCCACTCATCATAGAGTTTTCTAGGGATAGAAACTTTCAACTCAAGTTTTTCTTCATAAGATTGCATCAAGGCATCAACAATGTGTTCGGTAAAGGCCTTATTTTGACTATAAGCTTGAGGAGAATCTAGCATGGATTGCAACAAGGAAATACAATAAATTAAAGAGAAATTTTCATAATTAAAGTCCTTGAGATCCAAAATAGTGGGTTTAGCAACATCTAGGTTTTTATTTCTTTCAATCCCACTTTTATCAATTTCATCATCAAGATCTAGAAACTCCTAATTCTTAGAACGCCTTCTAGGTTAAGGAAGATCATATTCAGTTTCATCAAGATTCATATTGCAAAACAAAGATTTAATGGGGGACACATCAATAACTTTTAGATCTTCATCTTCATTTTCATAGGAATTGGAAGAACACGCTTTAATAAAGGCATCTTTGGAAGCACGCATCCTAGCGGTTCTTTCTTTGCACTCATCAATGGAAATTCTCATGGCTTTGAGAGACTCATTGATATCATGCTTAGGAGGAATAGATCTAAGCTTTAAATAATCAATTTCAAGAGAAATTCTATCAACGTTCCTAGCCAAATCATCAACTTTAAGCAATTTCTCTTCAAGCAAAGCATTAAAATTATTTTGCAAATTAATAAACTCTTTAACACTACTCTCAAATTCAGAGGGCATCTTATTAAAATTTCCATAAGAGTTGTTGTAGGGATTTCCATAATTATTAGAAGGATTACAAGGATAAGGCCTAGGATTAAAATTCCCTCTATATGCGTTGTTTCCAAAACTATTCCTACCAACAAAATTCACATCCATAGATTCATTATTATTCTCAATCAAAGTAGACAAGGGCATATCATTGGGATCAAGAGAAGTATTTTTAGTAGAAAACATCTTCATAAGTTCATCCATCTTTTCACTCAAAACATTGATTTCTTCTATAGCATGCACTTTTTTACTAGAAGATCTTTCGGTGTGTCGTTGAGAATAATTGGCCATAATATTATCAAGCAATTTTGTAGAATATCCTAACGTAATTTCCATAAACGTGCCTCCCGCGGCCGAATCTAAAAGGTTTCTAGAAGTAAAATTTAATCCGGCATAAAATTTTTGTATGATCATCCATAAATTCAAACCATGAGTAGGGCAATTGCGAAGCATCAATTTCATTCTTTCCCAAGATTGGGCAACATGCTCATGATCAAGTTGTTTAAAATTCATAATATCGTTCCTAAGAGTGATGATCTTAGCGGGAGGAAATACTTAGAGATAAAAGCATCTTTGCACTTGTTCCAAGAATCAATACTATTTTTAGGCAAAGACGAAAACCAAACTTTAGCACGATCTCTAAGTGAAAACGGAAATAACTTCAATTTGACAATATTGTTATCCGTATCTTTCTTCTTTTGCATATCACACAAATCAACAAAATTGTTTAGATGAGTAGCGGCATCTTCACTAGGAAGGCCGACAAATTGATCTTTCATAACAAGATTCAGCAAAGCGGTATTGATTTCACAAGACTCATCATTATTAAGAGGAGCAATCGGAGTACTAAGGAAATCATTATTATTGGTATTCGAGAAGTCACACAATTTGGTATTATCTTGCACCATGGCAACAAGTAATCCAACACACAAGCAAACAGAAAAGCAACAGGAAAAGGCAAACAGGAAATAGAGGAGGAGATTGGGAAAGAGAGGGCGAATAAAACGGCAAGGGTGAAGTGGGGGAGAGGAAAATGAGAGGCAAATGGCAAATAATGTAATGCGAGAGATAGGGATTGTGATGGGTACTTGGTATGGTTGACTTGCTCTTGCGTGAGCCTCCCCGGCAACGGCGCCAGAAATTCTTCTTGCTACCTCTTGAGCACTGCGTTGGATTTCCCCAAAGAGGAGAGGATGATGCAGCAAAGTAGCGTAAGTATTTCCCTCAGTTTTTGAGAACCAAGGTATCAATTCAGTAGGAGGCCATGCACAAGTCCCTCATACCTACACAAAACGATAGCTCCTCGCAACCAACGCGATTAGGGGTTGTCAATCCCTTCACGGTCACTTACGAGAGTGAGATCTGATAGAGATGATAAATAATATTTTTGGTATTTTTGGTATATAGATGCACAGTGAAAAGTAAAAGGCAAAGTAAAAACAAAGCAAATAATAAAGTAAAGGAGATTGATATGATGAGAATAGACCCGGGGGCCATAGGTTTCACTAGTGGCTTCTCTCGAGAGCATAGATATTCTACGGCGGGTGAACAAATTACTATTGAGCAATTGACAGAATTGAGCATAATTATGAGTATATCTAGGTATGATCATGTATATAGGCATCACATCCAAGACAAGTAGACCGAAACGATTCTGCATCTACTACTATTACTCCACTCATCGACCGCTATTCAGCAAGCATCTAGAGTATTAAGTTAAAAACAGAGTAACATCTTAAGCAAGATGACATGATGTAGAGGGATAAATTCATGCAATATGTTAAAAACCCTATATTGTTATCATCAATGGCAACAATACAATACGTGCCTTGCTGCCCCTTGTGTCACTGGGAAAGGACACTACAAGATTGAACCCAAAGCTAAGCACTTCTCTCCCATTGCAAGAACTACCAATCTAGTTGGCCAAACCAAATAGATAATTCAAAGAGACTTGCAAAGATAACTCAATCATACATAAAAGAATTCAGAGAAGATTCAAATATTATTCATAGATAAGCTAGATCATAAACCCATAATTCATTGATCTCAACAAACTCACCGCAAAAAGAAGATTACATCGAATAGATCTCCACGAGAGAGGAGGAGAACATGGTATTGAGATCCAAAAAGAGAGAAGAAGCCATCTAGCTACTAGCTATGGACCCGAAGGTCTAAAGTAAACTACTCACACTTCATCGGAGGGGCTATGGTGTTGATGTAGAAGCCCTCCATGGTGGATGCCCCCTCCGGCGGAGCTCCGGAACAGGCCTCAAGATGGGATCTCGTGGATACAGAAGGTTGCGGCGGTGGAATTAGGTTTTTGGCTCCTGTTCTGATCGTTTGGGGGTACGTAGGTATATATAGGAGGAAGGAGTACGTCGGCGGAGCAATAGGGGGGCCACAAGGCAGGGGGGCGCACCCTGGGAGGGGGGGTTCCCCCACCCTCGTGACCGCCTCTGTTACTTCTTGGAGTAGGGTCCAAGTCTCCTGGATCACGTTCGGTGAGAAAATCACGTTCCTGAAGGTTTCATTCCGTTTGGACTCCATTTGATATTCCGTTTCTTCGAAACACTGAAATGGGCAAAAAACAGCAATTCTGGGCTGGGCCTCCAGTTAATAGGTTAGTCCCAAAAATAATATAAAAGTGGAAAATAAAGCCCAATATAGTCCAAAACAGTAGATAAAGTAGCATGGAGCAATCAAAAATTATAGATACGTTGGAGACGTATCACCCCCTGTCCATCTTTCCTTCATCTTGCTCTCGCCTGCTTCTTCCGCCTTGCTCCCATGACGTCGCCGAAGAGGTTCTCAGCGGCCGAGAAAGGGAAGGCCACCAAGGAGGGGCCAACCTCTCCTTCTTCCAAGAGGGGTCGTAGCCGTCCCCGCAAGCACCCGACAGTCCCTCCGGCAGCATCTAGGGGGCGAGGGCGCGCACCCCCCAAAGGCAGCATTGCACCGGGCGCCCGCGATGGCACCTCTTCCCGCGGCGGGGGCTCCTGGCCCCGGAGCAGCCCCCACGACGAAGGGAGGCACGCCGTGATTGTGCGCTCGCCTGGGCCGCGCTTTTTTTCAGTGGAGGTGCTTCCCAAGTTCGCGGTGTGGTCGGTGAGCCCAGATGGCACCTCGCTCCGGCTCCCTTGCTTCTTCTCCAGCGAGCTTCCTTCTTTGGGGCTTGCTGGCCTCTGGCTGCAGGCTGATGGGTGCTGCAGCAGAGCCTCGTGGGTCAGCACCGAGCTTTCCACCTCTAGCAGTGTGGTGCTGGCCTGTGGCTGGCCAACTTTCGCCCGCGCATGTGGCCTGGGCGGAAGGTGCACCCTCCACTTCAAGTATGACAACCTGGCAACCCTCTACGTGAGGGTGTTCAAGGGGGACGGCCACCGCGTGGGGTGCTGCCCGGAGGACAGCACCGAGGATGACGGTGGCGATGGCGAACCTGGCCTTCGCGGCACGCGCTCCTCCTCTCGTGGCGGCAGCTCCTCCTTGGACGAGAGCTCGAGCAGCGGTGTCTATGATCACCCTCCGTGTCGTCGTGCTCATGTCGAGGACACCGGTGGCTCATCCTGTCACAGCGCTCCAGTGAAGCCGGAGAGGAGCCCAACCTGAAGCTGGGGGCCGGCGAACTTGGACTCAAGGCCCGTGGCCCTAGATCTCCTGTGGGAGAACTGGTGGAGCGTCGGGCTACCTTGATTCGCTGCTTGAGGATGCGGCGCTGGTGCCAAGCCTGCACGCCTTCGGACCCTCTTTGTTTAGCTTTTCCTTTCTCCTACAAATCGAAAAAAGGAGAATGTACCCTGCGAGGGGATGTAATGAACTGCTGCTGTTATGCCTTTTTATGTTGTGATTGTTGTCCTTGATGCTGTGTTGCAGTGTTTGTAATTTGAGCGGGTCAAGGTAGGAAGGCTTAACTTGATACGTGCAGTCATCCTTCGCCTCATGAGAGCCTATCCTTAGGTACTTGACAGGCCCCCCAGGGCGTACACCCTATGCCCTCAAGTGATACACCTTGTGCCCTCAGGAGCCACAGCAGGGCAGAGCTGTCCCTTGTAGGAAGAGAAAATTTGTCGAGCGACTTGCTCCCCTTTATGCGAGCCCCCTGCCATAGGTTAAGGGCCTGATGCACTGCGTCGCGCTGCCCGAGGGGCACGGACATGAGGGGTGCTAGCGCCAGCGGACTCAACCGGGGGCTCCTCGCGAGGATAAAGCCGAAATAACGGGGTTCGGCGCGGTGCGTGAGCGCAAAGACAGGCCCTGGGCGCACACACCTACCTAGCCCCACGCACGGGGAGCGCGAGGATAAGTGGCGGGCGACTGCCACATCCCCCACGTCCTTAGACCAAAGCAGCTTAGGAGAAAACACACTTGAGGAACCAGCGCTCGAGAATACCAAATCCATTGAAAAACTTACTAAGAAAACCACAAGCAACTTCAGAAAGAAAATGAACAGCCGCGTCCTGCACCTAATCTAGTCTTCTCACCATCGCGGAGCTAAGTGCTGGCACTAGGACGTGGGAGGGAGCCCCCATGAGGCCCCAGGGTGACTCTCAGGAGAGTCCGGGGCATGTACAACCCCACTCATTATTACGTGAGAGTGTCACGAGCGGAGACCTTCACAGGCCGGAGCCTTGCTTCACAGGCCGGAGCCTTTCTTCAGGGGTAGAACTTCTGGAGGTGTTGGATGTTCCAGCCGTTCTGGATGGGGACCTCGTCCTGTGTCTCCAGGCGCGCGGCGCCAGGCCTAGATACACTGGCAACCCTAAACAGGCCCTCCCACATGGGAGAGAGATTATGCATCCCCTCCCTAGAGAGCACCCGCCTGAGGACGAGATCGCCCACCTCTAACGTCCTGGAGCGTACGCTGCAGCAGTGGTACCGCCGCAGCGCCTATTGGTACCTCGCTGCCTGGAGCGAGGCTTGGCGGCGGCGTTCCTTCCCTACCACGAGATCCATCCTCCGCGTGGCGTCTTGCTGCATTTCGAGTAACGCCAGGACCCACGTGGAGCGATGCTTGACCTCATGAGGGAGAACCGCTTCTGCTCCGTAAACGAGGAAGAAAGTCGTTTCTCCTGTTGGCTTGGTCGCGGTGGTGCAGATGGACCACAACACAAACTGCAACTCGTCGAGCCATCCCCTGCCGCAGGCCTAGAGCTTCTTCTTGAAAGTGCGGGTGTTGAGGCCCCTCAGGACCTCCGCATTGGCCCTTTCAGTCTGTCCATTACTCAGTGGGTGTGCTACTGAGGCGTAGCAGATATGCATTCCAAGCTTAGCACACTATGTTTTGAAAAGATTGTTGTTGAACTGAGAGCCATTGTCGGTGATGATGCGATTGGGGACCCCAAATCGGCTCACGATTCCCTTGATGAACTTGATGGCTGTTCCTGCTGGGATGGTGTGCACGGCTTCTACCTCCGCCTACTTGGTGAACTTGTCGATGGCGACGTAGAGGTATCGGTAGCCCCCGGGCGCCCGAGGGAATGGTCCCAAGATGTCCAGCCCCCAGACCGTGAATGGCCATGTGAGCGGTATCGTCTAGAGTCCCTGCGGGGGCTGATGGATCTGCTTGGCATGAAACTGGCATGCTTCACAAGAGTGCACCAGCTCTGTAGCATCGTTGAGCGCGGTGGGCCAGTAGAAGCCGCTGCGGAACGCCTTGCCCACCAGGGTGCGGGATGAGGAGTGGTGCCCGCAGTGCCCACCATGTATGTCTGCCAGCAGCTCGAGCCCCTGTTCCCTGGAGATGCACTGCATAGAAACGTCATTGGGCCTCCTGCGGTATAACTCACCATCCTTGATGCAGTACACGTTGGCTTGGCGGGCCACGCGCTCGACGTCCTCCTCCTTCTCTGGTAGGGTCCCCTGAAGCAAGTACGCCTTGAACTCTTCTATCCAGCACCCTTCCTAAGGCTCAAGCACGAGTAGCAAGCGGGCTCCTGAGGGATGACCACAGGCTGGAGCTTCCGTCTCAGGTGCCTGTGGCAGGTCCTCCTGAGGTGGTGCTAGAGTCGTGATGTGCGGGACCGTGGCTGGCTTGCAGGGCCGCTCCTCAAACACCCCTGGCTCCTGAGGGAGCCTGCGAGAGGATCTTTTGGCGATGTCGAAGTCGATGAGCTCGGTGCGGCAGTTGTCGCGGGTCCCGAAGGTGACAGGGAGACGGATCTGCCCCATGGGCCTGGTGGAGCTATTGCAGACTCCGGAGAAAGGCTTGGAGGGGCAGAGCTGGCTGGGCGGCACGTGGAGCAGGCCTAATGCCTCCGGGGAGAGCACGTTCAGGCCGCCCCACCGTCGATGAGGGTTCTGGTGATCGCCACGTGACAGATGGTGGGGGTGCAGACCATCGGGAGCGTGCCTGCCCCCGTCATGGCGGCGGGGTGATCTTCAGGGCCGAAGGTGAGGTCAGCTTGGGGTGCCGCACAGCCCGGGGGAGCCCCTGGGCCCGCCTGAGTGTTACCTGTCCGTTGGTAGAACGGCTTGATGTGGCAGTCGGAGGGTGGTGCCTGTGAGCCACCCAGGAGAGCTGCGACGACCGGGGCATCGGTGCTGCGTAGTGGGCGAGGAAGAGGATGCATAGCTCCTCCCGTGAGGCCATGGAAGATGCCGGTAGGTTGAGCAGCCAGGCACACGGTGCGCCCACGAGGGCCATGGGGAACAAGTTAGCCTTCACCTTGTCATCTCCACCAGCTGCCCAAACTGCTTCCTCGTATGCCTGAACGAAGGGGGCTGGATCTGGCGCGCCTTCGTAGCACGGCGGCATCTCCAGTCGGATCTTGGGCGGCCACTGCACTTGCCACAGGGACAGGGTGAAACAGTGCAGCCCCGACGCTTCTCCAGGAACACGCCCCGACGTGTCCGACGAAGGAGCGCCTGCCATGGGGGCCGGCGGCACGATCTAGAGGTCGAGGAAGAGGATTCCGACGCACCCCTACCTGGCGCGCCAAATGTCAGATTTCGGGATCCGGCAACCCGTGAGAGGTTCAAACTCTGGGGTGCGTGCTGAGATCTCAACCTGCCCAGCCTGCCTACTCGCGATCCTCCCTAGCCTAGCGCGCAAAGCTCACAGAGACACAAAGACACAGAGATTTATACTGGTTCGGGCCACCGTTGTGGTGTAATACCCTAATCCAGTGTGGTGTCGTGGATTGCCTCAGGGGCTATAGATGAACTAGTACAAGGATGAACAAGCCTTAGGAGGTGAGGTGTTCTTGAGCTGGTGTGAAGTTCTACTTGCTCTAGTTTCGGTCCCTTTCTATGGTGGTGGCTAAGTCCTATATATAGTGGCCATGGTTCTCTTCCCAAATATGAGCGGGAAGGGATTCCACAACGGCGGGATTTGAAAGGGGACAAGTAGTACAGTCTATCCCAACAAAAGTAGTCTTCGCCTGCGAAAAGCCTGTGGTCGTCACGCTGCGGTGGGCTCGGTGATGACCTCCATCCTGCCGTCCTGGCGGTCTTGGTCTTGTTGCACCAGAATGGAAACCTTTGGCTAATTCCTCGGGACTCCGCGCATGTGTCTTGCCTGCATTGCACCAAAGAGGCAACATGCGCTTTGCACCCTCCTGGTGCCCGCCTGGCCTTGGTCATCATGGCTCGCGTCAGCTGAGCCTCATGAGGTAGCTGCATGGAACTATCCGCCCCTCAGGAGCCCTCCTGAGGAGGCCAACTCCTTTGGGGGTCTTGGCGTCGTCTGCCTCGCGAGGGTCTTGCTGTGTTGGTGTTGAAGCCGGGCCGTACCAGGCTGTCGATGGAGCAACGTGGTGGGCCGCAGGCACGCAGGACTGGATACCCCCAAGTCTAGGACGCCGACAACCTTGTGGATCTTGTGTGTTTGATTATCTAGTGGATGTGTGATTGGACTTGTTCTTCAGTGTTCCTCTCGTTTTCCCCCGTTTTCTCCGTGTTCTTCGCGGGATCTGTCGGATTTCGGGTTCCGGCAGACCCTTGAGGTTCGAACACTGGGGTGCGCGCGGAGATTTAACCCTCTACCGGCTAGCTCCTCGCCGAATCGCTAGGATCTAAACTACCAAACAGAACAACACAAGAGACACAAGATTTATACTAGTTCAGGCCACCATTGTGGTGTAATACCCTACTCCTGTGTGTGGTGTGGTGGATTGCCTCTCAGGCTGATGATGAACAATACAAGGAAGAACAACCTCGCGAGGGTCTGTTCTTGGCTGGTGCTACTTGGTTCTGGTCCTTCGATTCTCGATGCCTCTATCCTGGGGTTGGCTAGTCCTATTTATAGGCAAAGGCCCTGGGCCTCTTCCCAAATATTGAGCGGGAAGGGCGCCAAGAATTGGCCATTTTGAAGGGGAATAGCAGGTACACTTATCCTGGCTAAAGATGGTCCTCGCCTGTCAAAGGCTCTGGTGGTGACGCCTGCTTGGGCTCCACAATGACTTCTTCCCTGCCGTTGGGCTGGTCTTGGTCTTGTTGCACCGAAATGGATGCCTTTGCTTGATGCCCTTGCCTGCGCTTGCTCCCTTTGCACCAAAGAGGAAGGGAGGACACTGCGCGGGCTGGCGCCCGACTGGCGCCCCTGGTCGTCATGGCTTGTGTCATGGGCACCTCGCGAGGTACCGCGCCTTGAATTCTCCGCCTCCTCGCGAGCCCACCTGATGAGGCCGGGCCTGAGGAAGCTCCTTGTCGTCCGCCCCGCGAGGCTTGGCCCCTCACGAGGGTCTTGAGCTTGTGTTGATGAAGATGGGCTGTGCTGGGCCTCCTTTGAGCCACGCCGCAGGCCGCAGGCAGGCAAGTCTGGGGACCCCCGTTCCCAGAACGCCGATAGTAGCCCCCGGGCCCACGGCACGCCCGGACTTGGCCGAGCAGAGAGGCGAAAGGGCAAGTGCGAAGCGTCGCGGGCCCTAACAGCCTGCGGCCTTGGGCGCCGCGTGGCGGTTGATTGGACGTGGGCGTCTCCGCTTCCCCATGACGCCTTGGTAACCGCATGGATTCGACAAGTCCCTGCATGCAAAGCGGGTCGTGATTACCTACGATCGTGGAGGTCGACGGTTGGCCTTCGCCGACTATAAGTATGGAATGGCGCACGCCCTTCCAGCCTATCCCCTCTTGCTTCTCCTTCTTCTTCATGGCTCCACCAAGGAAGTTCTCGGCCGCAAAGAAAGGAAAGGCTCGCCAGGTCGAGTCTACCTCTCCCCCGCCCAAGCGCGGTCGAGGTCGCCCTCGCAAACATCCTGTGGCCTCCACGGCGGCCCCCCGCGGTCGTGGAGGTGGCTCTCTGTGCGGCGATGAGCGACTGGCCATGGTCAGCGGGCGTGTTTCGGCTGTGCGACCCCTGAGGCCGCGCCTCCATACTGTGGAGGTGCTGCCGGAGTTCATTGTGTGGGCGGTGGAGCTAATCGGCGCCCGGCTTCAGCTCCCTCGCTTCCTCCTAGGTGAGCTCCCAGCTGGCGCCTTGGGTGGCCTCTGGCTCCAGGCAGACGGCTACTGCAGCCGGACCTCGTGGGCTTCGCTGGAGGTCTCTGCTACCGGAAGCCTGGCCCTGACCCGAGGCTGGCAGACATTTGCTCGCGCGCATGGTCTCCGCCGCCGGTGCTCTCTACACTTCAAGTTCGACGGCGATGCCACCCTCTACGTGAGGGTGTTTGGGGAAGATGGTCGCCGTGCAGGGTGCTGCCCTGAAGATGATGACCGCGGCCGGGAACTCAGCCCCGGCAAGGATGGAGAGGACAGCGCGCGAGCGGCTGGCGGCGCCCGTGACTCCTCAAGCTTCACCAGCTCTTCTTCGGGTAGCGACCCTTCTAGCAGCGGCCGCGGTCAGCCTCCACGCCGTCCCGCCTGCTTGGAGGGCGGCAGCGGGTCTGCCCGCCGTCGCGCCCCGGTGAAGCGCGAGAGGGAGTCCGCCTGAGCTCCGGAGGCGGCTCGAGTCTTCCATGAGGGCCGGCGCGGGACGAGCTTCGCCTGCTTTTCTTCTTTCCTTTCTTTTCTCCTGCGCAAAAAGACAGCAATGTGTGGCCCTGTGGGGGCGTGTTTGGGTTAAGATCGTCAATCATCACACTGTTTCTGTTATTCCGGTATTGTTCCTTTCTGTTGCATGCCCATTCGCAAGTAATCTCTATTCTCAGCCGTGGGGGCGACCGACCCAGGCAATGTATTCGTGTCGTGGTGCCCGTGAGGCATGGTCTGGAGGGGTGCTCCGGCAGTGGACCTGGGCCGTGAAAACTTGAGCGATAGGGGCAGGAACACTCGCGAGGGCCCCCGGGGCTTCCACCTCGCGAGCCTCCATGCAAGAGAAATCGAGGCAGGAGAGCGAAAAAGTCGAAGAACCATAGGTCAAAAGGCGGTGATAGTTTCGATAAAAACTCCAACTGAGAATGAACTAGCCAACTGTAGAAAGCAAATGGAAAATCCGCGTCCGGCACCTAGTCTAGTCTTCGACGTCTTCTCACCAGCGCGGAGCTAAGTGCTTCCACTAGGCGTGGGAGGGAGCCCCAGGGCCTGAGGCCGGCACCCCTGCGACTCCGGGGCGTGTACAACCCCAACTCATTATTACGTGAGAGTGTCACGGGCGGCGAGCTTCACAGGCGTTGGCCTTCCTCACAGGCTCCGGGCCTTTCTTCGGGGAGGCAAGCTTCACGGGCATTGGCCCTCTTCACAGGCTCCGGGCCTTTTCCAAAGAGATGAGCTTCACGGGCATTCGCCTTCTTCACAGGCTCCGGGCCTTTTCCAAAAAGATGAGCTTCATAGGCATTCGCCTTCTTCACAGGCTCTGGGCCTTTTCCAAAAAGAAGAGCTTCACAGGCATTCGCCTTCTTCACAGGCTCTGGGCCTTTTCCAAAAAGATGAGCTTCACAGGCATTCGCCTTCTTCACAGGCTCTGGGCCTTTTCCAAAAAGATGAGCTTCATAGGCATTCGCCTTCTTCACAGGCTCTGGGCCTTTCTAGGGGTAAAACCTCCGGAGGTACTGGATGTTCCACGCGTTTTGTACAGGTACTCCCTCCTGAATCTCCAAGTGCACGGAGCCGGGCCTGGAAACATGAACAACCTTGAACGGGACCTCCCACATAGGAGAGAGCTTATGCAGTCCCTCCCTGGAGAGGACCCGCCGGAGCATGAGGTACCCTACCTCGAGAGTTCTGGGGCGGATGTTGCGGCAGTGGTAGCGCCGGAGTGCTTGGTGGTATCTTGTGTTGGAAATATGCCCTAGAGGCAATAATAAATAAGTTATTATTATATTTCCTTGTTCATGATAATCGTTTATTATCCATGCTATAATTGTATTGATAGGAAACTCAGATACATGTGTGGGTACATAGACAACACCATGTCCCTAGTAAGCCTCTAGTTGACTAGCTCGTTGATCAATAGATGGTTACGGTTTCCTGACCATGGACATTGGATTTCAATGATAACGGGATCACATCATTAGGAGAATGATGTGATGGACAAGACCCAATCCTAAGCCTAGCACAAAGATCGTGTAGTTCGTATGCTAAAGCTTTTCTAAAGTCAAGTATCATTTCCTTAGACCATGAGATTGTGCAACTCCCAGATACCGTAGGAATGCTTTGGGCGTACCAAATGTCACAACGTAACTGGGTGGCTATAAAGGTGCACTACAGGTATCTCCAAAAGTGTCTGTTGGGTTGGCACGAATCGAGACTAGGATTTGTCACTCCGGTTGACGGAGAGGTATCTCTGGGCCCACTCGGTAGGACATCATCGTAACATGCACAATGTGACCAAGGGGTTGATCACGGGATGATGTGTTACGGAACGAGTAAAGAGACTTGCCGGTAATGAGATTGAACAAGGTATCGGTATACCGACGATCGAATCTCTGGGAAGTACAATACCGCTAGACAAAGGGAATTGTATACGGGATTGATTGAGTCCTTGACATCGTGGTTCATCCGATGAGATCATCTTGGAACATGTGGGAGACAACATGGGTATCCAGATCCCGCTGTTGGTTATTGACCAGAGAACGTCTCGGTCATGTCTGCATGGTTCCCGAACCCGTAGGGTCTACACACTTAAGGCTCGATGACGCTAGGGTTATAAAGGAAATTTGTATGTGGTTACCGAATGTTGTTCGGTGTCCCGGATGAGATCCTGGACGTCACGAGGAGTTCCGGAATGGTCCGGAGGTAAAGATTTATATATGAGAAGTCCTGTTTTGGACACCAGAAAAGTTTCGGGTTTTTTCGGTAACGTACCGGGACCACCGGGAGGGTCCCGGGGGTCCACCAAGTGGGGAACCAACCCCGGAGGGCTGCATGGGCCAAGTGTGGGAGGGACCAGCCCCAGGTGGGCTGATGCGCCCCTCACAAGGGGCCCAAGGCGCAGGAAGAGTGGGAAGGCGGGCAAACCCTAGGGCAGATGGGCCTTAAGGCCCACCCTGGGTGCGCCTCCCCCTTCTCCCCCTCTGGCCGCCACCCAGATGGCATCTGGGGCTGCCGCCACCCCTGGGGAGGGAACCCTAGAGGAGGCGCAGCCCCCTCCCCTCCCCCTATAAATAGTTGAGTTGTGGGGGCTGCCCAACACATGAGTTTCTTCTCCTGTTGGCGCAGCCCTACCTCTCTTTCTCCTCATATCTTGCGGTGCTTGGCGAAGCCCTGCTGGACTACCACGCTCCTCCATCACCACCATGCCGTTGTGCTGCTACTGGATGGAGTCTTCCTCAACCTCTCCCTCTCACCTTGCTGGATCAAGGCATGGGAGACATCACCGGGCTGTACGTGTGTTGAACGCGGAGGTGCCGTCCGTTCGGCACTAGGATCTCCGGTGATTTGGATCACGACGAGTACGACTCCTTCAACCCCGTTCTCTTGAACGCTTCCTCTTAGCGATCTACAAGGGTATGTAGATGCACTCTCCTTCCCCTCGTTGCTGGTTTCTCCATAGATAGATCTTGGTGACACATAGGAAAATTTTGAATTTCTGCTACGTTCCTCAACAGTGGCATCATGAGCTAGGTCTATTGCGTAGATTCTTTGCACGAGTAGAACACAAAGTAGTTGTGGGCGTTGATTTTGTTCAATATGCTTACCGTTACTAGTCCAATCTTGTTTGGACGGTATTGTGGGATTAAGCGGCCCGGACCGATCTTACACGTACTCTTACGTGAGACAGGTTCCACCGACTGACATGCACTTGGTGCATAAGGTGGCTAGCGGGTGCCAGTCTCTCCCACTTTAGTCGGAACGGATTCGATGAAAAGGGTCCTTATAAAGGGTAAATAGCAATTGACATATCACGTTGTGGTTTTTGTGTAGGTAAGAAACGTTCTTGCTAGAAACCCATATCAGCCACGTAAAACATGCAAACAACAATTAGAGGACGTCTAACTTGTTTTTGCAGGGTATGCTATGTGATGTGATATGGCCAAGAAGAATGTGATGAATGATATGTGATGTATGAGATTGATCATGTTCTTGTAATAGGAATCATGACTTGCATGTCGATGAGTATGACAACCGGCAGGAGCCATAGGAGTTGTCTTTATTTATTGTATGACCTGCGTGTCATTGAACAACGCCATGTAATTACTTTACTTTATTGCTAACCGGTAGCCATAGTAGTAGAAGTAATAAGTTGGCGAGACAACTTCATGGAGACACGATGATGGAGATCATGATGATGGAGATCATGGTGTCATGTCGGTGACGATGATGATCATGGAGCCCCGAAGATGGAGATCAAAAGGAGCAATATGATATTGGCCATATCATGTCACTATTTGATTGCATGTGATGTTTATCATGTTTATGCATCTTATTTGCTTAGAACGACGGTAGTAAATAAGATAATCCCTTGTTAAAATTTCAAGAAAGTGTTCCCCCTAACTGTGCACCGTTGCGAAAGTTCGTCGTTTCGAAGCACCACGTGATGATCTGGTGTGATAGATTCTTACGTTCACATACAACGGGTGTAAGCCAGATTTACACATGCGAAACACTTAGGTTGACTTGACGAGCCTAGCATGTATAGACATGGCCTCGGAACACAAGAGACCGAAAGGTCGAGCATGAGTCGTATGGTAGATACGATCAACATGAAGATGTTCACCGATGATGACTAGTCCGTCTCACGTGATGATCGGACACGGCCTAGTTGACTCGGATCATGTAATCACTTAGATGACTAGAGGGATGTCTATCTGAGTGGGAGTGCATTAGATGAACTTAATTATCCTGAACATAGTCAAAAGATCTTCGCAAATTATGTCGTAAGCTCGCGCTTTAGTTCCACTGTTTAGATATGTTCCTAGAGAAAATATAGTTGAAAGTTGACAGTAGCGATTATGCGGACAGTAGAAAGCTCATGTCCTTAATGCACCACTCAGTGTGCTGAACCCCAAACATCGTCTGTGGATGTTGCGAACAATGGACATACACGTGATAGTTCAGTTAAACGGTTTAGAGTTGAGGCACCAAAGATGTTTTTCGAAACATCGCAGAACATATGAGATGTTTCGAGGGCTGAAATTGGGATTTCAGGCTCGTGCCCACGTCAAGAGGTATAAGACCTCCGACGATTTTCTTAGCCTGCAAACTAAGGGAGAAAAGCTCAATCATTGAGCTTGCGCTCAGATTGTCTGAAGTGCAACAATCACTTGAATCGAGTGGGAGTTGATCTTCCAGATGAGATAGTGATGTTTCTCCAAAGTCATTGCCACCAAGCTGCTAGAGCTTCATGATGAACTATAACATATCAGGGATAGATATGATGATCCTTGAGGTATTCGTGATGTTTGACACCGCGAAAGTAGAAATCAAGAAGGAGCATCAATTGTTGATGGTTGGTGAAACCACTAGTTTCAAGAAGGGCAAGGGCAAGAAGGGACACTTCTGAAACGGCAAATCAGTTGCTGCTCCAATTAAGAAACCCAAGGTTGAACCCAAACCCGAGACTAAGTGCTTCTGTAATAAGGGGAACAGCCACTGGAGTAGAATTACCCTAGATACTTGGTAGATAAGAAGGTTGGCAAGGTCGATAGAAGTATATTGGATATACATTATGTTAAGGTGTACTTTACTAGTACTCCAAGTATACCAGGGTATTAAGATACCGGTTCGGTTGCTAAGTGTTAGTAACTCGAAATAAAAGAGCTATGGAATAAACGGAGACTAGCTAAAGGTGAGCTGACGATATGTATTGGAAGTGTTTCCAAGGTTGATGAGATCAAGCATCTCACACTCCCTCTACCATCGAGATTGGTGTTAAACCTAAATAATTGTTATTTGGTGTTTGCGTTGAGCATAGGCATGATTGGATTATGTTTATCGCAATACGGTTATTCATTTAAGGAGAATAATGGTTACTCTATTTATTTGGATAATACCTTCAATGGTCTTACACCTATAAGGAATGGTTTATTGAATCTCGATCGTAGTGATACACATTTTCATGCCAAAAGATATAAGATAGTAATGATAGTACCACTTACTTGTGGCACTGCCATGTAAGTCATATTGGTGTAAAACGCATGAAGAAGCTCCATGTTGATGGATCTTTGGACTCACTCGTTTTTGAAAAGTTTGAGACATGCAAACCATGTCTATTGGTGTATACACATGAAGAAACTCCACGCAGATGGATCGTTTGGACTCACTTGATTTTGACTCACTTGAGATATGCAAATCGTACCACATAGGCAAGATGACTAAAAAGCCTCGTTTTCAGTAAGATGGAACAAGATAGCAACTTGTTGGAAGTAACACATTTTGATGTGTGCCGTCGAGTGAGTGCTGAGGCATGTAGTGAATATCGTTATGTTCTTACTTCACGGATGATTTAAGTAGATACTGAGTATATTTACTTGATGAAACACAAGTCTGAATTATTGAATGGTTCAAGTAATTTCAGAGTGAAGTTGAAGATCATTGTGACAAGAGGATAAAATGTCTATGATATGATCATAGAGATGAGTATCTGAGTTACGAGCTTTGGCACGCAATTAAGACATTGTGGGAATGTTTCACAATTAATACCGCCTAGAACACCATAGTGTGATGGTGTGTCCGAACATCATAGTTCCACCCTATTAGATATGGTGCGTACCATGATGTCTCTTATCGAATTACCACTATCGTTCATGGGTTAGGCATTAGAGACAACCGCACTCACTTTAATAGGGTACCACGTAATTCCGTTGAGACGACACTGTTTGGAGAAACCTAAGTTGTCGTTTCTTAAAAGTTTGGGGCTGCGACGCTTATGTGAAAAAGGTTTCAGGTTGATAAGCTCGAACCCAGAGCGGATAAAATGCATCTTCATAGGACACCCAAAACAGTTGGGTATACCTCCTAATTCAGATCCGAAAGCAATAGGGGTTGTTTCTTGAATCGGGTCCATTCTCGAGGAAAGGTTTCTCTCGAAAGAATTGAGTGGGAGGATGGTGGAGACTTGATGAGGTTATTGAACCGTCACTTCAACAAGTGTGTAGCAGGGCACAGGAAGTTGTTCCTGTGGCACCTACACCAATTGAAGTGGAAGCTTATGATAGTGATCATGAAGTTTCGGATCAAGTCACTACCGAACCTCGTAGGAAGACAAGGACGCGTACTACTTCAGAGTGGTACGGTCATCCTGTCTTGAAGGTCATGTTGCTGGACAACAATGAACCTACGAGCTATGGAGAAGCGATGGTGGGCCCATATTTCGACAAATGGTTAGAAGCCATGAAATCCGAGACAGGATCCATGTGTCATAACAAAGCATGGACTTTGGTGGACTTGCCCGATGATCGGCAAGCCATTGACATAAATGGATCTTTAAGAAGAAGACGGATGTGGACGGTAATGTCACCGTCTATGAAGCTCGACTTGTGGTGAAGAGTTTTTCACAAGTTCAAGGAGTTGAGTACGATGAGGTTTTCTCATCTGTAGTGATGCTTAAGTCCATCAGAATCATGTTAGCATTAGCTGCATTTATGAAATCTAGAAGATGGATGTCAAAACGAGTTTCCTTACCAGTTTTCGTAAGGAAAGGTTGTATGTGATGCAATCAGAAAGGTTTTGTCGATCCTAAGGATGCTAAAAGGTATGCTAGCTCCAGCAATCCTTCCATGGACTGGAGTAAGCATCTCGGAGTTGGAATGTGCGCTTTGATGAGATGATCAAAGATTTTGGGTTCATACAAAGTTTATGAGAAACTTGTATTTCCATAGAAGTGAGTGGGAGCACTATAGAATTTCTGATGAGTATATGTTGTTGACATATTGTTGATCAGAAATGATGTAGAATTTCTAGAAAGCATATAGGGTTATTTGAAAGGTGTTTTTCAATGGAAAACCTGGATTAGGCTACTTGAACAATAAGCATCAAGATCTACAGGATAGAAATGCTTAATAATACTTTCAAATGAGCACATACCTTGACATGATCTTGAAGGTGTTCAAGATGGATCAGTCAAAGAAGGAGTTCTTTCCTGAGATGTAAGGTACGAAGTTAAGACTTAAAGCTCGACCACGGCAGAATAGAGAGAAAGGACGAAGGTCGTCCCCTATGCTTCAGACGTAGGCTCTATAGTATGCTATGCTATGTACCGCACCGTAAGTGTGCCTTGCCATGAGTTAGTCAAGGGGTACAAGAATGATCCAGGAATGGATCATTGGACAGCGGTCAAAATTGTCCTTGGAGTAAATAAGGACACGTTTCTCAATTATGGAGGTGATAAAGAGTTCGGCGTAAAGGGTTACGTCGATGCAAGCTTTAACACATATCCGAATGACTCTGAGTAGCAAACCGGATACGTATAGTGGAGCAACCATTTGGAATAGCTTCAAGTGGAGCGTAGAAGCAACATTTACAATATGACATAGAGAATTGTGAAGTACATATGGATCTGAATACTGCAGACCCGTTGACTAAAACTTCTCTCACAAGGAAAACATGATCAAACCTCAGAACTCATTGAGTCTTAATCACATGGTGATGTGAACTAGTTTAGTGACACTAGTAAACTCTTTGGATGTTGGTCACATGGCGATGTGACTTATCAGTGTTAATCACATAGCGATGTGAACTAGATTATTGACTCTAGTGCAAGTGGGAGACTGTTGGAAATATGCCCTAGAGGCAATAATAAATAAGTTATTATTATATTTCCTTGTTCATGATAATCGTTTATTATCCATGCTATAATTGTATTGATAGGAAACTCAGATACATGTGTGGCTACATAGACAACACCATGTCCCTAGTAAGCCTCTAGTTGACTAGCTCGTTGATCAATAGATGGTTACGGTTTCCTGACCATGGACATTGGATGTCATTGATAACGGGATCACATCATTAGGAGAATGATGTGATGGACAAGACCCAATCCTAAGCCTAGCACAAAGATCGTGTAGTTCGTATGCTAAAGCTTTTCTAAAGTCAAGTATCATTACCTTAGACCATGAGATTGTGCAACTCCCGGATACTGTAGGAATGCTTTGGGTGTACCAAACGACACAACGTAACTGGGTGGCTATAAAGGTGCACTACAGGTACCTCCGAAAGTGTCTGTTGGGTTGGCACGAATCGAGACTGGGATTTGTCACTCCGGTTGACGGAGAGGTATCTCTGGGCCCACTCGGTAGGACATCATCATAATGTGCACAATGTGACCAAGGGGTTGATCACGGGATGATGTGTTATGGAACGAGTAAAGAGACTTGCCGGTAACGAGATTGAACAAGGTATCGGTATACCGACGATCGAATCTCGGGCAAGTACAATACCGCTAGACAAAGGGAATTGTATACGGGATTGATTGAGTCCTTGACATCATGGTTCATCCGATGAGATCATCGTGAAACATGTGGGAGACAACATAGGTATCCAGATCCCTCTGTTGGTTATTGACCAGAGAACATCTCGGTCATGTCTGCATGGTTCCCGAACCCGTAGGGTCTACACACTTAAGGTTCGATGACGCTAGGGTTATAAAGGAAGTTTGTATGTGGTTACCGAATGTTTTTCGGAGTCCCGGATGAGATCTTGGACGTCACGAGGAGTTCCAAAATGGTCTGGAGGTAAAGATTTATATATGGGAAGTCCTGTTTTGGTCACCGGAAAAGTTTCGGGTTTTTTCGGTAACGTACCGGGACCATCGGGAGGGTCCCGGGGTTCCACCAAGTGGGGCCACCAACCCCGGAGGGCTGCATGGGCCAAGTGTGGGAGGGGACCAGCCCCAGGTAGGCTGGTGCGCCCCCCACAAGGGGCCCAAGGCGCAGGAAGAGTGGGAAGGGGGGCAAACCCTAGGGCAGATGGGCCTTAAGGCCCACCCTGGGTGCGCCTCCCCCTTCTCCCCCTCTGGCCGCCACCCAGATGGCATCTGGGGCTGCCGCCACCCCTGGGGAGGGAACCCTAGAGGGGGCGCAGCCCCCTCCCCTCCCCCTATAAATAGTTGAGTTGTGGGGGCTGCCCAACACATGAGTTTCTTCTCTTGTTGGCGCAGCCCTACCTCTCTTTCTCCTCATATCTTGCGGTGCTTGGCGAAGCCCTGCTGGACTACCACGCTCCTCCATCACCACCACGCCGTTGTGCTGCTGCTGGATGGAGTCTTCCTCAACCTCTCCCTCTCACCTTGCTGGATCAAGGCATGGGAGACGTCAGCGGGATGTACGTGTGTTGAACGCGGAGGTGCCGTCTGTTCGTGTCAGGCCCCCGACTCAATGCCACATCGATCTAGCCTGTAACACCCCATATCACTTTGCGGCCTCACGCGCGGTATTCCCACGGGTGTTGCCTTACCTTTGCCCGGGACCGTTTGCGCCTTTTGGCACACGTATATGACAGTGTCGCTAGCATCCATATGATAAGGAGCCCGGGCTGACATGGCTAGTCGTAAACCCAAAGTGGCACAGACTTACAGGGACAGGCATCCATGACCCAGCATCGAACGTGTCGGTCATCAGCGAGTGAATCCAGGCTGTAGCAGTGGGCTAGCAGGACTTCGGTGAACCGGGCTGTAGCAGGCTAACAGGACTCCGGTATTCATCGCGTGACATTTCCCCGAAGGGACAGACACAGGAACGAAGAAGGACACATGCCGGCCAGCCTAAGTGTTCCGGAGCAGTAGCGAGCTACCATGGCTCGGTGGAAACACTAGGAGACATTTCCCGGTAAGAGAGGCTACTAAAGATAAACAACTAGATGGTCAGATCCCACACATACCAAGCATTTCAATAACATACACACAATATGCTCGATATGTGCAAATACAACATGGCATCACAACATGACTCTATGACTCAAGTAATTTATCAATAGGCTCCGAGGAGCGAGATATTACAAACATGGGTCTCATGACCCAACATTCAGAGCATACAAATCAAAGCACAAGCGGAAGCTATCATGTCTGAGTACAGACATCTATAAATGAGAAAGGCTGAGAAGCCTGACTATCTACCAAATCCTGCCGAGGGCACAAGATCGTAGCTGAGGTAACAAGCTAAACGTCGAAGTCCACGTGGAACTACTAGTGAGACTGAAGTCTCTCTGCAAAAACATAAAATAGGCAAACGTGAGTACAAATGTACCCAGCAAGACTTACATCAGAACTAACTACACATGCATCATTATCAACAAAGGGGATGGTGGGGTTTAACTGCAGCAAGTCAGCTTTGACTCGGTGGCTATCCTAAACTACGACTACATGCGACTCATTTGAGGTGGCGCACACGAGTCCACAAATTCCCCATATCAATACACCACTATGGATCCGCTCCCGTCTCCCTACGAGAACGCCATCCATAGCACTCACGCTTATCTTGCGTATTTTAGAGTATCCACTTTCACTTGTCTATGAACTGATATAAGCAACCCAGAAGTCCTTTTCCGTGGACACGGCTATTCGAATAGATGATGTTAACCCTGCAGGGGTGTACTTCTTCATACATGTTTCCACCACTTAGCGTCTGCACACGACATGTGCTCGGCAGACTTCAAGCGAAAGCCGACGTGGGTGTAGACCACGACCTACCTAAACACTCAAGTCTCTAGTCCAGGTTTATCGCCTATTCGGGTTCCATCCATGAGGAGATCCGGCCGGAGTTTCGCTCACAGCCCCAAACGATGTGAACAGGGTTCCCGAGATACCAAACGGGCATCCGGTACACCGTGCCACGTGCCTACCGCATCACAGCCCACCCCTACGGTCAGCGCTGTCCACGGCCTCCAGCATACTACAAACACCAGAAACTACTTGCAACTCCTGGACAGAGGACAAGGGTGAATAAGAAGTCGAGCGGGGTCATATTTCAGGGCCCAATGTATGGTAGTAGCTGAATCATGGATCACAAACACAGAACTCAGTTCCTGAGGACGGCTTCAATGAGACAACCCACCATGTACTCCTACATGGCCTCTCACCGATACCTTTTACCAAATCGTGTTCACACACTTAGCTCACACACAGTAGGACATGTTCACACACCTCTGATTCATCCCGGATGAATCAGACCTGACACAACTCTAAGCAGTAGCAGGCATGACAAACAAGCATGAATGAGTAGGCACAACAGGGCTCAAACAACTCCTACTCATGCTAGTGGGTTTCATCTATTTACTGTGGCAATGACAGGTCATGCAAAGGATAAAGGGGTTCAGCTACCGCAGCAAGTAACAGATGAATCGATGTTGTCCTAATGCAGTAAAAGAGAGCAGGAGCGAGAGAGTAGGATTGTATCGGAATGAACAAGGGGGTTTTGCTTGCCTGGCACTTCTGAAGATAACATTGAGTCTTCATCAGTGTCAACGATCACATCATCGGTATCACGTCTATCGAGAGGGGACAAATACCGGTAACACAGAAGGAAACATAATCAATGCAATGCACAATATGATGCATGATCATGACATGGCAAAATGAATGTGTTTTGGGCTAATGCAACTAGCCACAGATTAAATGAAGTTGGTTTGTGTCAGGTCCCCGACTCGATGTCACATCGATCTAGCTGGTAACACCTTATATCACTCTGCGGCCTCACGCACGGTATCCCCACGGGTGTCGTCTTACCTTTTCCCGGGACCGTTTGCGCCTTTTGGCTCACGTATATGATAGTGTCGCTAGCATCCATATGATAAAGAGCCCGGGCTGACATGACTAGTCGTAAACCCAAAGTGGCACAGACTTACAGGGACAGGCATCCATGACCCAGCTTCGAACGTGTCGGTCATCAGCAAGTGGGTCCGGGCTGTAGCACTGGGCTAGCAGGACTCCGGTAAACCGGGCTGTAGCGGGCTAACAGGACTCCGGTACTCAAAGCGTGACATTTCCCCGAAGGGACAGACACAGGAACGAAGAAGGACACATGCCGGCCAGCCTAAGTGTTCCAGAGCAGTAGCAAGCTACCATGGCTCAGCGGTAACACTAGGAGACATTTCCCGGTAAGAGAGGCTACTAAAGATAAACAACTAGATAGTCAGATCCCACACATACCAAGCATTTCAATAACATACACACAATATGCTCGATATGTGCAATACAACATGGCATCACAAAATGACTCTACGACTCAAGTAGTTTATTCAATAGGCTCCGAGGAGCGAGATATTACAATCATGGGTCTCATGACCCAACAATCAGAGCATACAAGTCAAAGCACAAGCGGAAGCTATCATGTCTGGGTACAGACATCTATAAATGAAAAAGGCTGAGAAGCCTGACTATCTACCAGATCCTGCCGAGGGCACAAGATCGTAGCTGAGGTAACAAGCTAAACGTCGAAGTCCAAGCGGAACTACTAGTGAGACTGAAGTCTCTCTGCAAAAACATAAAATAGGCAAACGTGAGTACAAATGTACCCAGCAAGACTTACATCAGATCTATCTACACATGCATCATTATCAACAAAGGGGATGGTGGAGTTTGACTGCAGCAAGCCAGCTTTGACTCGGTGGCTATCCTGAACTACGAATGCAAGTAACTCTTTTGAGGTGGCGCACACGAGTCCACATATTCACCAACCAATACACCACTATGGATCCGCTCCCGTCTCCCTACGAGAACGCCATCCATAGCACTCACGCTTATCTTGCGTATTTTAGAGTATCCACTTTCACTTGTCTATGAACTGATATAAGGGGTCCACGTTTCCATATCCGAGGAATCCGGCTATTCGAATAGATGATGTTAACCCTGCAGGGGTGTACTTCTTCATACATGTTTCCACCACTTAGCGTCTGCACACGACATGTGCTCGGCAGACTTCAAGCGAAAGCCGACGTGGGTGTAGACCACGACCTACCTAAACACTCAAGTCTCTAGTCCAGGTTTATCGCCTATTCGGGTTCCATCCATGAGGAGATCCGGCCGGAGTTTCGCTCACAGCCCCAAACGATGTGAACAGGGTTCCCGAGATACCAAACGGGCATCCGGTACACCGTGCCACGTACCTACCGCATCACAGCCCACCCCTACGGTCAGCGCTGTCCACGGCCTCCAGTAAGCTACAAACACCAGAAACTACTTGCAACTCCTGGACAGAGGACTAGGGTGAATAAGAAGTCGAGCGGGGTCATATTTCAGGGCCCAATGTATGGTAGTAGCTGAATCATGGATCACAAACACAGAACTCAGTTCCTGAGGACGGCTTCAATGAGACAACCCACCATGTACTCCTACATGGCCTCTCACCGACACCTTTTACCAAATCGTGTTCACACACTTAGCTCACACACAGTAGGACATCTTCACACACCTCTGATTCATCCCGGATGAATCAGACCTGACACAACTCTAAGCAGTAGCAGGCATGACAATAAGCATGAATGAGTAGGTACAACAGGGCTCAAACAACTCCTACTCATGCTAGTGGGTTTCATCTATTTACTGTGGCAATGACAGGTCATGCAGAGGATAAAGGGGTTCAGCTACCGCAGCAAGTAACAGATGATTCGGTGTTGTCCTAATGCATTAAAACAGAGCATGGGCGAGAGAGTAGGATTGTATCGGAATGAACAAGGGGTTTTTGCTTGCCTGGCACTTCTGAAGATAACATTGAGTCTTCATCAGTGTCAACGATCACATCATCGGTATCACGTCTGTCGAGAGGGGACAAATACCGGCAACACAGAAGGGAACACAATCAATGCAATGCACAATATGATGCATGATCATGACATGGCAAAATGAATGTGTTTTGGGCTAATGCAACTAGCAACAGATTAAATGAAGTTGGTTTGAATACAAGATTCAAATTCAAACTCCATATGTGATTATTCAAATGCCATTTAATTGATTTGTGCTAAACAGCAGCTATAAGTTGTTCTAACATGCATGAAAATGGTACAGATGGATTCTTTGAATTTTTCTGATAATTTTTCATATATAAATTATTTAATTTGGAGTTACGGTTAATTTTCTATGATTTATTGAAGTTTAGGGCATTTTCTGAAATTTCCTGAATAATAATAAATCCAGAAATGAATTATGGCGTCAGCACCACGTCACGGTGACGTCAGCAGAGTCAACTGGGCTGGTCCGGTCAAACCTGACCAGTGGGGCCCACTGGTCAGTGTCTCAGGTCTGGATTGAGTGAATGACAGGTGGGACCGGTCAACGATGACTGGGCCAGAGTCAAAGCTGACGCGTGGGGTCCACGGCACTAACACTAATTTAACAGGATAATTATATTAACCTAATTAAGCGCAGGGGACCACATGGCAGTGGCTCTGGGGGTGTTTAGCGGGGTTATTAGCACTAATTAACCGGCGCCACGTCAGCAGGTGACGCCGGCGACCACAGCAGCGGCGGGAACTCGCCGGAGTTGGTCGAGGCGGTGCTACAGGCTGCGGTTGGGCACCCTGAGGGCACTAGGAGGGAGCCCATGCTCACGCGCGTCTAGGGGCGCACACAGCTGGGCCCAGGGAGGCCGGGGTCGACGGCGGCGACCAGAACGGCGGCGGCCGGAGCTACGGGTTCGAGCGGCGCGGGGCTGCAGCTTGCAAATGAACAAGCTAGGCGGTTGGGAAGCATCTGCGGGACGTGTCGAACTCGTCCAGGTGCTCTTCATGGTCAGCAGGGGTCGCTAGCAATGGCGAGCTTCACGGCGGCGGCAGCGAGCTCTCGGCCATCACAGAAACAACGGCTAGGGGACGCAATCGATGGTGGGGAGAGGGGGAGAACGTAGGGGAGCTCACAGTGGTGAAGGGGAGAAACTCGGTGTAGCCGGGGACGCGCTGAGGCCGCAAATTGACCGGAGGGGGCCGTCGGATCCGGAGGTTGAAGACGGCGCGTTGGCGGCGATGCAGGGCTTCCGGAGGGTAGTGGATCGGTGGGGAGGAAGAGGGGGTCGAGGCGGAGCTCCTGGGCGCATCGGCGGGGCTAGGGGTGGCCGGTGGCCACGGGTACGGCAACGATGACGGCGAGCTCCGCTCGGTGGTGTGCGCGAGAGGGGAGCAGAGGAGGGGATGGGGTGCAGGGGGAGAGAGGAGAGGTGCAGGGGGCGAGGGGGAGTGCGTGGCTCCCTCGGGTGCCTCCAGCGGCGAGCAGGTAAGCAGGAGGTGGCCGGAGCTCTCGGGCGCGCGCCACGCCTCACCTCTGCCTACTGGCAGAGGAAGACGACAGGGGGGGAGTAGCGGTGGCGGGCTGGGCCGGAAGTGTTGGGCCGTCCAGGTGGCTTCGGTGAGCGCCAGGTGAGTCCAGGTAAGTTTCTGTTCTTTTTTCTTTTTTTCTATTTGTTCTGTTTTGTTTTGGTTTAGTAAAAATACTAAACCATTTTATAAAATCCTAAAAATAATTATGTGGCTAGAACTAAAATATACCAAACCACATAAAATGTTCCAGAATTATTGGACATATATTAATTATATATAATATATATATCCAATGCAAATAGCTATTGAATTAACTCAAAGGCCCAAAATAAATGTTTCAGTCACTCAAAAAATATTGGTTTGCACTTTACCTCATGCCAATATTTTTCAAAGCTGAAAAGGAACATTTTCTTGGACTTCTTTGAGAAGATTTTAATGTTGATCATTTTTAGAAGGTTTCTGAGGCTTTGAAAATTCCTCAGTTCAAATTTCATTTGAATTTAAACATGATGCACACATGAGGGTCTAGCCTAGTGCATAACAGGACCAGGGATGTGACAACTCCCCCCACTAAACAAAAATCTCGTCCCGAGATTTAAGCGTAGGGTAAGGTTAAGGGGGAGCGCAACTAGCACAATCTTCACGATCCAGGTTGCACTTCAAATGAACGTTGATTCAAACACCATCTTTGTCTCGAAGTCTTCCTCTGAGAACTCCAACTATCATGTCAGCGAGAGGAAAGGGAAGACCCTAAAAGAATTGTTCTTCTCGAAGGTCGAACAACTCAGCATTAACCCACGGATTGAGACATAGCAACATCTCTCGAGCTGAGAGACGAAGCACACATCCATAGGAATGGAGTGAAGCAGATGACAAAGGTTCACTAGGTAGACAACAATTTCACGCTTAAGAAGGTGGTAAATGATTGTCAACGTATCGAGGAGTTTGAGTTGCCATGATACCATAACAATGCACCTTAGGGAAGGTGACTCGTAGAAATATCCCCTTAAGTGGCAAAAAGAATTACCTTTGATTCAAAGATCATTGAAACTCTTTAAACCAGCCTAAGACAATTCTCGAGCGATCGTTTGGAGGGGGTCGGTAGAATGGCATACTCGGACTTGGATGATGTGGATTACCTTGTTGAAGACAACGTAATGGATGAATTTGCTTATCACCGGAAATGGAGGAGACCCATGGTAGAATGGCACAATGGCGGTGCAAGCTGGGAACAAAATGCAAATGCTGGGAATGATTCTGGTAACTGGAGAAGAACCCAACAATAGAGAGTGAATTCACTGTTTGAAAAGGTCATAGCATTGCCGAGGAAGCTGAGAGGAATCCCAGTTAGCATCGATGATAACACCTAGCGCTTGAGCGTGCTCTCAAGAACTTGAGCATTTCCACAACCATCAAGGTTTTACCAATATCCGTGTCAAGGATCCTGGCAACACAACTTGCTACCATGATGGCTAATGATGGATGATGCAGATCCAAAGGAAGATAACACCTTCTCAGATTTCACCTTAGCGAGGCCAAGGAAATAAAAATCTGGATGATCGACCGAGAGACATTTAGCACTCCGCTTCTAATGTTCTCCTTGATGTGCTTGTGTAACCCATTCATAGATATGGTTTGATATCTAGAACATCAAGTAAAAAGGTCGGACTTCGGGATCACAAAAATCCATAAGGAACAACTACTAGAATAAGTTCTACGAGATCCTTATGGGGAGGTGGCCAACTTCCTCAATCAAGATATTATAATAACAGGTCTTCCGGCTGGGTGTGTTGGCCACGACATCCACCTTACCGGTTATCGAGGGATCAATATTATAGTTCTTGGGAAGTGTTCCAACCATCATATCTGCCTGAGATTCAGATCTAGTTGGTGTCAGGATATTCCAGACTCATCGAGTCTAGGAAGAAAAATGAAAGTTTGCAACACAATTCGACGAGATGATGTTGCGAGATTCTCGGGAAATGAACTACGATAGTAAGCTCCAAAACATGAGCTGGTTCTGCTACAAACATGTGAACACGTTGTCCCAGACAAGCATGCCCACATGGTAGTCTTACAAAAAAACACTACCGAGTTCTGGTTGGGAACCATCAGCGAGGATATTGAAGTTCTTTCATAAGTCCGGATTAGCTCTTATGAAGATACTCCTTCTCCTTGAACAAATCAGTCAGTGGCTTTGTGTGCTAGGATACACATATGGAATGAAGGTTGCAAATCTCCAGACCACAGAATACTTCACATGTATGCATGACTGACTTGGGATGATTCCAGAGGAAGCAAAACTAACTTTCTCAAATCCACGGCGGCAACTTTCACCAAATGCACGTGTATAAGAGGAAGTCACTCCTTTCATCAAACAAATACTTCATGAGCTAGCATGAAGAAAATGCCTTCAAAAGTTTCCAACACTAGCTTAATGTTCAGCAAAATTATGGAGAAGACAAGGATGTTGTCAATGGGCACAACAACAATTCATCTGGGTTTTCTTTTAAAAGGAATTCCATAGTTAAGTGAACAAGTGATAGCATTGGTCAGACCCAAGATGTAATGGTGTATGCTCGAGGGATCAACCACGAATAAGACAACATTACGAGCATCGTTGGTACTGATTTGATTTGACGATAGCCCACACTCAAATCAAAGGATTGATAAGACAATAGGTCCAGCAACTGATCACAGGGACCAATCGATGAAGATATCATCTTTCTTCGACACACACACACACACACAAAAAGATATCCCTTAACATGAACTAAGTCGGACAAGCTTTTATCTTCCAACTCTCCAAGTTGTTGTTTAGCTTATCCAACTAGCTCAGGGTATCCAACACGGATTCTTGGAGAAGGGGTGGTTTACAGGAATAAACCAACTTGATCACGAACTCAACATAGCGGTCAGGTGACAACCTGGTAATACTTCTGAGAAGATATTCAGAAAATCACGAACCACCGGTATGTTACTAAGCTCGAGAACAATCTTGCTTTTCAGGGCAAGACGATATGATCAATAGAGCAAGGATTTGAAATAATCCTAACTCATCGATCGAGGAGTGAACCAGGAGAATGGACTAGGTAGCACGATCAATCTTAGAATGATGATTCAATAACCAACACACTAAGAATGAAATTATTGTCCTTTAACTACCAAGCAACGAGGTTGCTAGGAGTATTGATTCACACATCACGATTCACTTGTCGACATTCCGGTTATAACCACACGGAACCGAGGAATGAGTAATGATGGCGAGAAGTATCACTGTACCAAGAGTTCATAGGATGGTGTGCAATTCCTATAACAATCCCGATATAAAGATGGTAATACTCCAAGGTAGAACAGAACAAAAGCTGGATTAGCAATTTGATCTGCGGAGCACAACTTCTTTGACCCAATCCTGGATATGGAAGAGGTACTGGAGTTTGTTTCTCCTAGTCATTCTGCGATAGAATGGCTTGACGGACCACAAGAGTAATAGGCATCGATAAACGAACGCACGCATACTCTTGACTATCAATTGATAGACGAGGGTCAGAATGCAACTAAAGAGAACAACTCAAAGGAACATATAATTTTCTGAGTTGTGGATGCATAGATTAGTATGTCGAACCAAGTTCAACATATTTCTTCCGGATAACCCATGCAGAAAGGTAGAACTGGCAGAGTCACGATTTATGAATGGAGAACTCCTCAAGAATAATCCTGTTGTGATATTTCAGTTCAACGAGAAACTTCTGCCATAAGTAGTTCATGGTATTTGGAAGAAGAAGATACCACGGACTTCAAGGACTATCGCAAAGGTTACTAATATCCTAAAGGCACTAGCAATTACTATCAACATGAAGTAGGTAGAGTGAATCTCGGGTTCAAGAACCCAGGAACAGAATACCTATTACTAAGTAGCATCACAGGATGCTTTCGAGAATGATGGCCAGAATCATCACACTGGGAACACAAATCATGGCTAAATTACTGGATGATCCCCTAAGACACCTAGGGTCATAATAATATCTCCAACATATATGTCAAGGTAATAAGGTACCTCAACTCACTAATTTGTGTGATTAATCTGACCAAAAGGACATCGGGAACGGGAAGAAGGGATTTGCAGATTGCTTCATACTATTTAGAAACCTGGGATGACTCGGACAGCATAACGGCTGTAAATGCTCAAAAAGATTTGAAACATGCTACAAAAATGGTGGCATAGCCACTCAGAGGCACAATATCAAGGTTTGGAGATCAACAGTTAACATACAGAAGTAGTAGGAACTGAACTCAAGCTTAAATCCAACAATCTTATAAGTCTACGGATTAGTAACACGTGATCCTGATGGGAAGAAGAGATAGCCTAGTTCTTAATCCCCGTAGAAGAGAAGATGATGACTCAGATCAGAAGGCCATGAGTATAAGGAGTAAAAGAGCCTTACGTTCCATCCCACAATCAATTCCCTTATATAACTAAAGCATTTCTAGACTCAACTTCGACCAGTTTGGCTTGGTAATCCTACAGGCAGTCAAGCTTTGATACCAACGCTGTCAGGCCCCCGACTCAATGCCACATCGATCTAGCCTGTAACACCTCATATCACTTTGCGGCCTCACGCATGGTATTCCCACGGGTGTCGCCTTACCTTTGCCCGGGACCGTTTGCGCCTTTTGGCACACGTATATGACAGTGTCGCTAGCATCCATATGATAAGGAGCCCGGGCTGACATGGCTAGTCGTAAACCCAAAGTGGCACAGACTTACAGGGACAGGCATCCATGACCCAGCATCGAACGTGTCGGTCATCAACGAGTGAATCCAGGCTGTAGCACTGGGCTAGCAGGACTCCGGTGAACCGGGCTGTAGCAGGCTAACAGGACTCCGGTATTCATCGCGTGACATTTCCCCGAAGGGACAGACACAGGAACGAAGAAGGACACATGCCGGCCAGCCTAAGTGTTCCGGAGCAGTAGCGAGCTACCATGGCTCGGTGGAAACACTAGGAGACATTTCCCGGTAAGAGAGGCTACTAAAGATAAACAACTAGATGGTCAGATCCCACACATACCAAGCATTTCAATAACATACACACAATATGCTCGATATGTGCAAATACAACATGGCATCACAACATGACTCTATGACTCAAGTAATTTATCAATAGGCTCCGAGGAGCGAGATATTACAAACATGGGTCTCATGACCCAACATTCAGAGCATACAAATCAAAGCACAAGTGGAAGCTATCATGTTTGAGTACAGACATCTATAAATGAGAAAGGCTGAGAAGCCTGACTATCTACCAAATCCTGCCGAGGGCACAAGATCGTAGCTTAGGTAACAAGCTAAACGTCGAAGTCCACGTGGAACTACTAGTGAGACTGAAGTCTCTCTGCAAAAACATAAAATAGGCAAACGTGAGTACAAATGTACCCAGCAAGACTTACATCAGAACTAACTACACATGCATCATTATCAACAAAGGGGATGGTGGGGTTTAACTGCAGCAAGTCAGCTTTGACTCGGTGGCTATCCTAAACTACGACTGCAAGCGACTCTTTTGAGGTGGCGCACACGAGTCCACAAATTCCCCATATCAATACACCACTATGGATCCGCTCCCGTCTCCCTACGAGAACGCCATCCATAGCACTCACGCTTATCTTGCGTATTTTAGAGTATCCACTTTCACTTGTCTATGAACTGATATAAGCAACCCAGAAGTCCTTTTCCGCGGACATGGCTATTCGAATAGATGATCTTAACCCTGCAGGGGTTTACTTCTTCATACATGTTTCCACCACTTAGCGTCTGCACACGACATGTGCTCGGCAGACTTCAAGCGAAAGCCGACGTGGGTGTAGACCACGACCTACCTAAACACTCAAGTCTCTAGTCCAGGTTTATCGCCTATTCGGGTTCCATCCATGAGGAGATCCGGCCGGAGTTTCGCTCACAGCCCCAAACGATGTGAACAGGGTTCCCGAGATACCAAACGGGCATCCGGTACACCGCGCCACGTACCTACCGCATCACAGCCCACCCCTACGGTCAGCGCTGTCCACGACCTCCAGTAAGCTACAAACACCAGAAACTACTTGCAACTCCTGGACAGAGGACTAGGGTGAATAAGAAGTCGAGCGGGGTCATATTTCAGGGCCCAATGTATGGTAGTAGCTGAATCATGGATCACAAACACAGAATTCAGTTCCTGAGGACGGCTTCAATGAGACAACCCACCATGTACTCCTACATGGCCTCTCACCGACACCTTTTACCAAATCGTGTTCACACACTTAGCTCACACACAGTAGGACATGTTCACACACCTCTGATTCATCCCGGATGAATCAGACCTGACACAACTCTAAGCAGTAGCAGGCATGACAATAAGCATGAATGAGTAGGTACAACAGGGCTCAAACAACTCCTACTCATGCTAGTGGGTTTCATCTATTTACTGTGGCAATGACAGGTCATGCAGAGGATAAAGGGGTTCAGCTACCGCAGCAAGTAACAGATGATTCGGTGTTGTCCTAATGCATTAAAAGAGAGCATGGGCGAGAGAGTAGGATTGTATCGGAATGAACAAGGGGTTTTTGCTTGCCTGGCACTTCTGAAGATAACATTGAGTCTTCATCAGTGTCAACGATCACATCATCGGTATCACGTCTATCGAGAGGGGACAAATACCGGCAACACAAAAGGGAACACAATCAATGCAATGCACAATATGATGCATGATCATAACATGGCAAAATGAATTTGTTTTGGGCTAATGCAACTAGCAACAGATTAAATGAAGTTGGTTTGAATACAAGATTCAAATTCAAACTCCATATGTGATTATTCAAATGCCATTTAATTGATTTGTGCTAAACAGGAGCTATAAGTTGTTCTAACATGCATGAAAATGGTACAGATGGATTCTTTGAATTTTTCTGATAAGTTGTCATATATAAATTATTTAATTTGGAGTTACGGTTAATTTTCTATGATTTATTGAAGTTTAGGGCATTTTCTGAAATTTCCTGAATAATAATAAATCCAGAAATGAATTATGGCGTCAGCACCACGTCACGGTGACGTCAGCAGAGTCAACTAGGCTGGTCCGGTCAAACCTGACCAGTGGGGCCCACTGGTCAGTGTCTCAGGTCTGGATTGAGTGAATGACAGGTGGGACCGGTCAACGATGACTGGGCCAGAGTCAAAGCTGACACATGGGGTCCACGGCACTAACACTAATTTAACAGGATAATTATATTAACCTAATTAAGCGCAGGGGCCCACATGGCAGTGGCTCTGGGGGTGTTTAGCGGGGTTATTAGTACTAATTAACCGGTGCCACGTCAGCAGGTGATGCCGGCGACCACATCAGCGGCGGGAACTCGCTGGAGTTGGTCGAGGCGGCGCAACAGGCTGCGGTTGGGCACCCTGAGGGCACTAGGAGGGAGCCCGTGCTCCCGTGCGTCTAGGGGCGCACGCAGCTGGGCCCAGGGAGGCCGGGGTCAATGGCGGCGACCAGAACGACGGCGGCCGGAGCTACGGGTTCGAGCGGCGCGGGGCTGCAGCTTGCAAATGAACAAGCTAGGCGGTTGGGAAGCATCTGCGGGACGTGTCGAACTCGTCGAGGTGCTCTTCATGGTCACCAGGGGTCGCTAGCAACGGCGAGCTTCACGGCGGTGGCAGCGAGCTCTCGGCCATCACAGAAACAACGGCTAGGGGACGCAATCGATGGTGGGGATAGGGGGAGAACGTAGAGGAGCTCACAGCGGTGAAGGGGAGCAACTCGGTGTAGCCGGGGACGCGCTGAGGCCGCAAATTGACCGGAGGGGCCGTCGGATCCGGAGGTTGAAGACGGTGCGTTGGCGGTGATGCAGGGCTTCCGGAGGGTCGTGGATCGGTGGGGAGGAAGAGGGGGTCGAGGCGGAGCTCCTGGGCGCATCAGCGGGGCTAGGGGTGGCCGGTGGCCACGGGTACGGCGACGATGACGGCGAGCTCCGCT
>NC_041391.1:308938010-308947707 GCF_002162155.2 Triticum dicoccoides
GAGGGGAGCAGAGGAGGGGATGGGGTGCAGGGGGAGAGAGGAGAGGTGCAGGGGGCGAGGGGGAGTGCGTGGCTCCCTCGGGTGCCTCCAGCGGCGAGCAGGTAAGCAGGAGGTGGCCGGAGCTCTCGGGCGCGCGCCACGCCTCGCCTCTGCCTACTGGCAGAGGAAGACGACAGGGGGGGGGGAGTAGCGGTGGCGGGCTGGGCCGGAAGTGTTGGGCCGTCCAGGTGGCTTCGGTGAGCGCCAGGTGAGTCCAGGTAAGTTTCTGTTCTTTTTTATTTTTTTTCTATTTGTTCTGTTTTGTTTTGGTTTAGTAAAAATACTAAACCATTTTATAAAATCCTGAAAATAATTATGTGGCTAGAACTAAAATATACCAAACCACATAAAATGTTCCAGAATTATTGGACATATATTAATGTTTCAGTCACTCCAAAAATATTGGTTTGCACTTTACCTCATGCCAATATTTTTCAAAGCTGAAAAGGAACATTTTCTTGGACTTCTTTGAGAAGATTTTAATGTTGATCATTTTTAGAAGGTTTCTGAGGCTTTGAAAATTCCTCAGTTCAAATTTCATTTGAATTTAAACATGATGCACACATGAGGGTCTAGCCTAGTGCATAACAGGACCAGGGATGTGACAGTTCGACACTAGGATCTCCGGTGATTTGGATCACGACGAGTACGACTCCTTCGACCCCGTTCGCTTGAATGCTTCCACTTAGTGATCTACAAGGGTATGTAGATGCACTCTCCTTCCCCTCGTTGCTGGTTTCTCCATAGATAGATCTTGGTGACACGTAGGAATATTCTGAATTTCTGCTACGTTCCCCAACATCTTTCCGCTCGCAGTGTTGCTTCTCGACAACGCTCCTCCCCCAGCACGAGGTCCATCCCAGGCATGGCGTCCTGCATCGTCTCATCGAACGCCAAGACCCGCGCGGAATGACACTTGACCTCGTGAGGGAGGACCGCTTCAGCTCCGTAGACCAAGAAGAAAGGGGTCTCCCCTGTCGGCTTGGTCGCAGTTGTGCGGATGGACCACAACACGGACTGAAGCTCGTCATACCAACCTCTGTCGCAGGCCTCCAGTTTCTTCTTGAATGTCCTGGTCTTGAGGCCCCTCAGGACTTCTGCGTTGGCCCGCTCGGCCTGGCCGTTGCTTTGGGGGTGCGCCACCGAAGCATAGCATATCTGCGTTCCAAGGTTAGCACAGTATGTTTTGAAAAGGTTACTGGTGAACTGCGAACCGTTGTCAGTGATGATGCAGTTCGGCACCCTGAACCGGCTCACGATGCCCTTGATGAACTTGACCGCAGAACCAGCAGGGATGGTGCGGACGGCCTCGACTTCGGCCCATTTGGTGAACTTATCCACGACGACCTAGAGGTAGCGATAGCCCCCTGGCGCCCAAGGAAAAGGGCCTAGGATATCCAGCCCCCAGACTGCAAATGGCCAAGTGAGGGGTATGGTTTGCAGGCCTCCTGCCGGCTAATGGATCTGCTTGGCATGGAATTGGCAAGCCTCGCAAGCCTTCACTAGTTCGACCGCGTCATTGAGCGCGGTAGGCCAATAGAAACCGCTGTGGAACGCCTTGCCGACAAGGGTCCGTGATGACAAATGATGCCCATAGTCTCCACCGTGTATATCTGCCAGCAGTTCCTTCCCTTGCTCCTTGGTGATGCAACGCAGGGACACATCATTCGGTCGCTTTTGGTAGAGCTCTCCATCCCTGATGCAGTACGCTGTAGCTTGCCGCGCCACACACTCTGCTTCCTCCTCCTTCTCCGGCAGCGTTCCTTGCGTCAAGTAGCTCCGAAGCTCTATGATCCAGCACCCTTCCTGAGGCTCCATCGTCAGGAGCAGGCGAGCTCCTGAGGCCGGGCCACAGGCTGGGGCTCCCGAGGCAGGTGGCTGAGGAAGCTCCACCCGAGGCTGTGCTGTGCACGACAACGACGGCTGGGCCGAGGGCTTGAAGAGCCATTCCTCGAAGACGCCTGGCTCCTGGGGCAACCGCCTGGAGGCTCTTTTGGCGATGTCGTCGGCCTCTTGATTAGTGTCGCGGGGCACATGCTGTAGCTCTAACCCCCAGAACTGCTTCTCCATCCTACGGACCTCCGCAAGGTAGGACTCCATGTGCTCATCTCTTGGCTCGTATACCTTGTTGGAGAAGTTGACAAGGAGCTGCGAATCGCCCTTTATAGTAAGACGCTTCACTCCTAAGGCAGCGGCGGCCCTAAGGCCCGCTATCAGTCTCTCGTACTCCGCTATATTGTTGGAGACCTTTTCACCCTGCTGGAAGCAGAGCTGCACGGCGTAGTACAGCTTGTCCTGAGTGGGAGATATGAGCACCGCCCCAGCCCCAGCGCCATGCCTGGAGAACGCCCCGTCGAAGTACATGACCCAGCCTTCTGACGCCTCGCTTCCTGGGGAAAATGATCAGTCCTCGTCGGCCTTGAGGTCCGGTGCCTCCGTCCATTCAGCCACGAAATCTGCTAGCGCGGCACCTTTGATGACTCTGGTCGTACTGAATTCGAGCTGAAACGCTTGCAGTTCAATGTTCCACTCAGCGACCCTTCCGGCCAAGTTAGGGCTCCTGAGCACCCTTTCCAAGGGGTATGCCGAGACAACCTTGATCGGGTGACCCTGGAAGTAGTGCTGCAGCTTGCGCTAAGCCACCAGCAGCGCGAGGAGGCGCTTCTATGGCATGGGGTACCGTGCCCTCGCATCTCGCAACACCGTGCTGACGAAGTACACCGGGTGCTCGACGAGGCTTGGAGCGTCGGCGCTGGTGGTGCCCTCCGGAGGCGGTGGCGCCTGCTGAGGCGATGGGGCCTCCGGAGGCTGGTTGCCTGGGGAAGAGCTTCCTCCATTTCCGGCGCGCTTCCCTGCGGCGGCTGATCCTCCTCAGCCGTGGTTGCGACCTCTGCGAGTCCTTTTTGGTCCTGCTTCGCCTTGACACATGCAGCAGCCGTGGCTTTGGTCCGATGCTCCTCCCTAACTGCCACCAGAGCCGCGCTGGCTGAGTAAGGAGTGGCGGCGAGATAGAGTACCAAGGGCTCTTGAGGGCGTGGGGCCACCATCACCGAAGGGCTGGTTAAGTATCTCTTGAGATCTTGGAACACTTTGTCGGCTTCTTTAGTCCATTCAAAGGGCCTCTTGTTCTTCATCAGCTGAAAGAAAGGCAGCGCTCGCTCTCCTAACCTGGAGATGAAGCGCCCCAGCGCAGTCACGCGCCCCGTGAGCTTCTGCATTTCTCTGAGGGTCTTTGGTGGGCTCATGTCCTCGACTGCCTTGACCTTTTCTGGGTTGGCCTTGATGCCTCGGTGGGACATGAGGAAGCCCAAGAGCTTGCCCGAGGGGACTCCGAACACACACTTCTCCGGGTTGAGCCGTAGTCTCACTGCATTGAGGCTCGCGAAGGTTTCCTCCGGGTCTTGTATCAGGGTCTTGGCCTCGCGAGACTTCACTACGATGTCGTCGACGTAAGCCTCCACATTCTTCCCGAGCTACGGGCCCAAGGTGATGTGCATGAGCCGCTGAAAGGTCGCCCCCACGTTGCAATGTCCGAATGGCATGCATGTATAGCAGTACACCCCACACGGGGTCAGGAAGGCCGTCTTCTCCACGTCTTCCACCGCCAAGAAGCATAACAGGTCACACTCAGCGGTGGAATCGACGATCTGATCGATGCGAGGGAGCGGGAACGGATCTTGCGGGCATGCTTTGTTGAGGTTGGTGAAGTCGACACACATGCGTTCCTTCCCTCCCTTCTTTGGCACAACCATGGGGTTGGCCAACCAATCTGGGTATCGGACCTCGCGAATAACCCCCGCGGCTTCTAGCTTGCGGGTCTCCTGGACGATGAAGGCCTGCTTTTCAGTGGACTGCCTCCTCGCCTTCTACTTCACGGGGCGCACGTTGGGACACACGTTGAGGTGGTGCTCGATTACGCCCCATGGGATCCCTGCCAACTGATCGGGCTCCCAGGCGAACACCTTCTTGTTTGCACGCAGGAACTTGACCAGGGCTTCCTCCTGCTCGGGCTCGAGGTTGGCGCCTATGGTGAAAGTGGCGTTAGTGGGCCCGTCCTCGTTGACAGGTACCTGCTTGGTCTCTGCCTTGTCTTGGGTGAACAACTGCTTCTTCTTGGTCGGTGCAGCCCCCTTGGGCTTGGGGGTTTCTGCGTCAGCGGGCCGCGCCGCCGCCGCCGTCTTGAGGGTGAGCTTGAGTGCTCGCAGCGCACCTTCGGTGTCCCCGGGCACGGTGAGGACGCTGTTGCTCCCGGGCATCTTCATGAGGTTGTACGCCGGGTGAGTCGCGGCCATGAATTTGTCCAATGCTGGATAGCCGAGGATGGCATTGTAGGGGAGGCTGATGGGGGCGATGTCGAAATCGACCAGCTCCGTGCGGAAATTGTCGTAGGTGCCGAAAGTTACCGGGAGTCGGATCTGCCCCAAGGAGCTGGATGACCCGCCTCTGACGCCCGAGAAAGGCCAGCTGGGTTGCAGCCGCTCCCGGGGTATGCAGAGGAGGTTGAAGGCCTCAACTGAGAGCACGCTGAGGCCTGCGCCACCGTCAACGAGGGTCCTAGTGACGGCCACCTGGCAGATGGTGGTCGTGCAGAGCATGGGGAGCGCGCCCGAGCAGGCCGAGTTGGTGGGGTGGTCCTTGGAGCTGAAGGTCAGCTTAGCCGATGGCTCCGACCGGCCCCGGGGAGCCCCCTGCCGCATGGAGGCGGTGCCGACCCGGCGGACGAATGGCTTGACGTGGTGGCTGGAGGGCGGCGCCTGCGAGCCGCCCAGGAGGGCCGCGATGACCGAGGGAGCCGGCGCAACGGGGTGGGTGAAGAAGAGGCCGCGTGGCTCTTCCCAAGAGGCCACGGGGAAATGCTGGGATGATGCTTGCTGCTCGTTCCCCGCCGGGCCGATGGCGGCGTTGACGACAGGTGACGGGGAACGGCGAGGGCGCCCCCCGACGGGGGCCGTCTAGGCAACACGGGAAGCGAGGGCGACTCGGCGCCTGGGGCGAGCCCGACGAGCGTCAGAGATGGATGCGATGGTTGGAGAAGAACAAGACGGCGGAAGGCAAATTCCGGCGCACCCCTACCTGGCGCACCAAATGTCGGATTTCGGGTTCCAGCAGACCCTTGAGGTTCGAACACTGGGGTGCGCACGGAGATTTAACCCTCTACCGGCTAGCTCCTCGTCGAATCGCTAGGATCTAAACTACCAAACAGAACAACACAAGAGACACAAGATTTATACTGGTTCAGGCCACCATTGTGGTGTAATACCCTACTCCTGTGTGTGGTGTGGTGGATTGCCTCTCGGGCTGATGATGAACAATACAAGGAAGAACAGCCTCGCGAGGGTCTGTTCTTGGCTGGTGCTACTTGGTTCTGGTCCTTCGATTCTCTATGCCTCTATCCTGGGGGTCGCTAGTCCTATTTATAGGCAAAGGCCCTGGGCCTCTTCCCAAATACTGAGCGGGAAGGGCGCCAAGAATTGGCCATTTTGAAGGGGAACAGCGGGTACACTTATCCTGGCTAAAGTTGGTCCTCGCATGTCAAAGGCTCTGGTGGTGACGCCTGCTTGGGCTCCACAATGACTTCTTCCCTACCGTTGGGCTGGTCTTGGTCTTGTTGCACCGAAATGGATGCCTTTGCTTGATGCCCTCGCCTGCGCTTGCTCCCTTTGCACCAAAGAGGAAGGGAGGACACTGTGCGGGCTGGCGCCCGATGGCGCCCTTGGTCGTCATGGCTTGCGTCATGGGCACCTCGCGAGGTACCCCCGCCTTGAACTCTCCGCCTCCTCGCGAGCCCACCTGATGAGGCCGCGCCTGAGGAAGCTCCTTGTCGTCCGCCCCACGAGGCTTGGCCCCTCGCGAGGGTCTTGAGCTTGTGTTGATGAAGATGGGATGTGCTGAGCCTCCTTTGAGCCACGCCGCAGGCCGCAGGCCGCAGGCAGGCAAGTCTGGGGACCCCTGTTCCCAGAACGCCGACAGGATCCCCTCCATTTCATTGAAGATCGGGCATCTAGGGTTCTACCCTACATCACTTTTCCCTATCATGCTTCTTATATTCTGCTCTTTGTCTCTTGACCAACTTCTCAACCTGATAGCACTCCTGAAGGTCATGGCCCTTGGTTCGGTGGATCTTGCAGTACGTGCCATCGCCATTCTCGGCCTTCTCGGCAGCCGCAGCTTCCCGGTGATCGATGCACACGGCAACCTCCTTCCCCGGGGCCTCACTCTTGGCGATCTTGCCTGATCCTTCAACAGTCAATACTGATTTATCCCTCGCTTCTTATGGCGCTTCTTAGCCTTCTTCTGAGGTGGATTCGTCATCATCCTCTAAATCAACATTAGTGCAATCTTCCTCTCCAGGCAACTTCCTCCCTTCCTCCATCAGAGCACATTTATCCACTAGGGTGTATAGATCCTTCATAGTCTTGGGAAACCGCACGATCATCTTGGCATGGATTCGGCGGTTGCACACATTGGACTGGAAGGCAGATATCATGGTTGCCGAATGGATATTTGGAATATTCCTATGAACTTTACTGAACCTTTGCAAATACTTACGAAGGGTTTATCCTTCCTTCTATTGGAGAAGCTGCGGATCATTGGGGCGGCCTGAGTCCTGGTGGCCACCGGTGCATCAGCCAAGACCTGACGTTGGACTTGAGGGCCAACGGGAAGTAGTTGGCGAACACCTTCTCATCTCTTCCCTCGGCAGCCTGAACAGCGATGGTGTAGATGCTCAGGAACTCTACCGGGTTCAGCATCCTGTCGTACTTCTCGGGTATCCCTGGCTTGAACGTGCGAACGGACGGCCAACAGACTTGCGGTAGCTCATGGGTGAACGCAGGGAAACCAACTTTGAAAGGTAGGACCCCGTCAGCACCAAGAGTGGGCTCGTAGATGTCGGGGCCACCGCGCCCATCGGCTCGGAGGAGGTTGCCGCGGCGTTGCTCGACAACACACATGTCTCCTCTCCTCCTATCTTTCGGGGTTCGCCGTTGGCCTGGACTCACTTGAGGATCAGAAGAGGCCAACAAGGCATCATTGAGGTCTTGATTCGGTCACGCCCTTGCCGGTTACCGTGGTGGGGACTACACCATGGGGACGGCCCCCTCCGTGCGGGTAGCGGCATGGGCTGTTGCTGTTGTTTGGGGAGTTCGCAGTGGGGCAGTTCGTCATGAGCCTTCCGCTTCAGCGAAACCGAGAAGACATTGGATGGTGGCAAACCATTCGTCCATCTGCTCGGCCGCTGGTGGAAACCTCTGCAGCAGCTGAGCCCCGCGCAATGGCCTTTGAGGCTGTGCTTGGCATGGATGATGATGAAGTCGATCGCACCATCGCTCGGCTCCAGGTGGAGCCAACGGCGGCAGCACTGTGCCCCCGCTGTTGCGGTGCAACCACCTGGGCGATAGGGTGGTCAGGCAGAGGCGCCCGAGGGCCATCAGCTCCATTGGGCGCATCAGCTCGGTCGACTCGCCCTGGGGAGGGCGCACGCGCAGTAGCCGTGCCTTCGGCGAGGACAGCCGTAGAGCGGTGGCTCGCCCAAGACTGAGCGCCATCGCCATGGCTGCGCCTGTCAACGGGTAGAGCACGCCCGTTGAGGTGTTGCTAATGTCGTTCTCCTCCGGCATCTTCAGCCCCTGCATCGGCCGCGAGGGGGATAGTGGCGGTGCCGCCTACCCCAGCCACATCCCCAGCGGCATTCGCCCCCTCATGCATCTTCGTGCCCCCTGCAGCGTTGGAGGTCGTGGGTAGCGGAGCCTTCGAGGTGGACGGATGAGTTGAAGGAGCTGATTTCTTCTTGGGCGCCATGGTCGATGGCGCGGTCGACCTAGGTTTAGGCCGTCGCGAGGCATAAAACCCTACTCCTGCTTTGGTGGATTGATTGGGAAAAGGTGGTGGTGGTGCGTAGTACAGTTGCCCGGCAAGGGTTGCTTCGAGGCAGCAGTGACTATGCACGTATGAGGGTGAGTGGTCTAAACTTCCAACCTCTTGAATCGTTTCCATGGGCGTTCTTTTATTGATCAAGGGGTTACCATAGTGGAAATTAGTCAATAGACACTGATATGATAGCAAATAGTGTTGTCATATCTAACTCTGCAGGCTGACAGCGTGCATTTAATGCGCCTCTTAGTGTCACGTCATTGGTTGCCAAGCAAGGCCCGCTGGGCTAGTTTGCCAACTCCATGCCTGCTTGCTTGACACGTCACTGGATGGGTGTCATCTGTGGGTTCACTTGGTACGAAGGGGCCGCCACATGGTGAATGGCTGCTACTTAATCATCCTGCGTCTTGACACGCCACTGATCAACGACGTGGGTGGCCGTGGAGTAGTCGGTGAGGTGGTTTGGTCTCCGTCCCCCCCGGCAGGCCATGACGGGGCGCCTGGGTCGTCTTCTTCTGGGGGGTAGCCTCGCCCCTTGCCGGGCTCGCCTGCCCAGCAAGGGAGGCTTCTTACTTGATAATATCTGGCTCCTCTATCTTAGTCTTGGTTCCTTTTGTTCTGCTAGTTGGTTCTTCGAATCTCCTTGTCTCTTGCTCGTGTGCTCCAATCTTGATCTTGTGCATGTGCATAGTCAGGTCAATAGGCCCCGGGTGTGTTGCATCGACACCGACAATGGCACCCAATTTACGAGCCATGCCTTCACGCAATTCATTCATGCCCTTGGAAGCAAGATATCATTCACCTCTATTGCTCATCCAAGGAGCAACGGGCAAAATATGAGGGCGAACACTGAAGTGTGCGAGGACTCAAGACAAGGACATTTGATAATCTACAGGAGTGTGGCAGGCGATGGATCGATGAGCTGCTGGTGGTTCTTTGGTCCCTCAGAATGACACCAAATCGAGCTACCGGGAAGACTCCCTTCTCCCTACTCTATGGGGCAGAATGAGTCATCCCATGGAACTCATTTACGGGTTACCTTGAGTGCTTGCCTATGATGAAGTAGTGCAAGAACAACACCAGCTTGACGACACTGTGCTACTCGAGGAGAACCATCTCTGGGCTGCTAGGCGTGTTGCACGCTACTAGCAAGCTCTGTGTCGCTATCATAGCCGCAGGGTTCATGCCCAAAGTTTTGAGGAAGGCGACCTTGTCCTTAGGCGCGTTCAGTCCGCCAAGGGTACAAAAAAGTTAACGCCGAAGTGGGAGGGCCCTTACCGGGTAGTACAAGTCACCAGACCTGGTGCACTTCGTATGGAGACCGGAGATGGCATTCAGTTGCAAAACTCATGGAACATTGAGCATCTCCCTAAGTTCTACCTGTAAGGCGCGGATGTTGGTCCCTGCCTGGCAACCACCCTTTTGTACAGGCCTTGCTGATGTTGCATGTAACCCCTTATACAAAGCCAGGCGTAGACCCTGAGCAACAAATAAATAAATAAAGCACTGGGGGCCCTCGACAAATTGCATGCATGCATAGACATATCATGAGCATAGCATGTTCATGTAGATAAGACCGCATGTGGCATCATTTTCATCTGCACAAAACCGCAGGCTCCTACTGTGGGCTTAGTCTCAAAGAGGAGAAGATAAGACAAGCCTACATCGCGATCCCCGGCAAGCTAAACAGATAAGTTCTCTCTCTCTCTCTCTCTCTCTCTCTCTCTCTCTAATCCATAAGTGTTATGTAAATAGAGGCTTGTGCATAAGAAAACCCCGCCACCTT
>NC_041391.1:308948026-309043645 GCF_002162155.2 Triticum dicoccoides
CTGGACCCTCATTATGATTTGGGCCCGGCAAGCCTGGCTCTGCGGCAGTAAACTGAGGGTACCGGTTAGATGGCCTGCCGGGGAAATCTTGTTTACTTGAATGTATAGATGCATTTCGCCTCTACATGGACATGTTACATGCACAAGTACATGACAAGGTTTATCTTTTTCATTAAATATAATGATCAACAAGTACAGATCTTATAGAAAACAGTGAAGAATAAAAGAGATTACATAATTTGAACTAAAGTTTGGCAAGTGCCTACATATTTTACATTGAAAACAGATAGATGCCCATGATGACTTTGCTCTGTCCTCCCCTCCTTGGAGCTGCAGGGGAGACGAAGAAGATGGAGGGAAGGCCTGGCTGGGATTTGGCGCCTCCCCAAGATCAGGATGTCTCTGTTCCCAGGCAGGGTGGAAGAAACTGGAGGGTAGATGCGGGTGGTAACACTGCCGTAAGACCAGCCGGTGATGATGGTGCTGCCGGCAAGCACGCCTCGTCGGTGCTGTCATCCTTGCTCTTGACGCGTCGTGGGTTGCCACCAACTTCTTTACCGTGGTCGCTCAGGAGGGCATGCCCGCTGCCGCTTAAACCCCCACCATGACGGCCAGGGCAGGCACCAGGCGCTCCGGAGAGCTCCACAGAGAGCATGGTCGTCTCCAGCGACCCGAAACTCGAAGGATGTCGTCCCCTGAAGAAGCATAAACGGGCACAAGGAACCTTCCCACACGCAAGACAGGCAGAACCCCGAAGGAAGGGATCTGCCATTACCAATGGCGAGCCACTCCCGTGGTCTCCCTTCGACATCACATGAAAAGGGTGGATAGTCCATGATTGACTACCATGCCTTGCCTCCATTATGGGCTCTGACGTGATGTCACTCACGTAGCCCCTCACTAAAGTTGAAACTCCAGGTGGCCCGGCGACAAGGGCACCAGAGTCGCTACCTCCGATGCTACCATCGCGTCGCTCGCGCGGCCCTCTGAGGCCTGTGCGAAGACGGGAGAGTGGTCCTATCCCAACGAAGGCGTGACCACGCCCTTCTTCTCCCTGAGTGTTGGCACGAGCATTCGACGTCATCAACCCCAAGCTAGAGCCTGGGGCCTAGCCTGGGTCTTTCTCTTTTAGCGTTACCAAAAGAAAACAGAGGATGGAGAACGAAGGGTGTGTGGATGAACACTCCCACTCCTCCCCACCCCCTCTTTTACAGGCTGACTGGGGCTGGGGGAGGATCCTCTAGTGGGTAACAGCCGCCCTCCTTGGCGCTCTCCCACACCATGCGTCTCCGTTACCTACCCCACTCAGTGCATGCATCATACGTGGCCGAGGATAAGAGCGTGGTGGGAAGAGTGAATTGGCAGTTACTCACCCGTGCGTTAAAATTATTCAGAGACTAATACAAAGGTGGCACCACTACAATTGGCGTTATGCAACACGCGGAAGAACCGGAAACGGACATAGGCTCAGGTTAATGAAGAAGCAAAGAAGATCTCAAAGGACAAGCAACTGCTACCCTCTTGCCTCTGCATTGGATAGGGCCTACCCCGATGACGCACGGCAGCGCGTCCAGGCAAGGACCGGGGGATCCTATCGATGCAACAAATCCTAGGTCTATTGCCCAGACCTGCATAGGCCTAAGAGCAAGATTGCAACATCCAAGACCAGACCAAGCAAAAGAGATCAACTCTTTGAGGAGTCAGAGAGCAGATCAAGAAGACCAAGTCAAGCCAAAGGAAGCATGATACCACCAAGGGAAAACCTCCTTTGCCGAGTAGGCAAGCTTGGTGAGGTCAACCTTACCCTGAAGACCACCCAGGCAGGCATGCCGGGCCCCACGAAGGCAAACTACCCCGCCACAGTGACGCAAGTCATCGATCAGTGCAGTGTCAAGCCCGCAAGTGACTAAGTGGTTGTTTTTTGCCACATGGCAGTCATTTCTTATGGGAACCAACTCCAAATGACACATGTGCTAAGACGTGTCATCTAGGCAGGGGAGAAGCTGGCCAAACAGGGCATGCCATGATGTGACACTAAGCGGCGCATTGAATTCGCTCTGCCCTGTCTGCAGATTTAGGTATGATATAACTGTTTGCTATCTAATCAGTGCACAATTACTGATTTGCCAATGTGGTGACCCCTTGATCTATAAAAAGAGGGTTATCGCAACCATAGAAAGGATTCGGGCCCTTGTATAATCATACGCGTGTAGCTGCTCTCGCCCCGTGGCAACCCTGCCGGGCTAGAGCGTTGCATCTCCACCATGATCCTCCCATCCATCCACCGAAGCAGGAGTACAATTTTACGCCTCGCGATGGCCTGAACCTGGGTAAAACTGCCCATGTGATCTCTGTCGTGGTGTGGTGCATTCTCTGCTCTTTGTGCAATGTGCCCATCCCCCTGCCGAACCACAAGGGGCTGATGGCCCCATAGGTGGTCAAGGTTTCCCACGACACTAGTAGGCCCACAAGTCAACCTCTGAATATGTGAAAAACAGCATACATCCAATTATCCATTATTTTCAATAATTTACAGCCCATTTGCTACTTCTTCGGGATATTTTGAAGCCCATATTCTTTTTATTAGCATTACAGCAGCGGGCACAGCAAGCGAACCAAGGCGGAGTACGACAGCGAGGCCTCGGACGGGAACGAATAGGAGCCGTGGAAGATGCGGCAATGTAGTAGTAGGCGGAGGGGAGTACGAGGGCAACAACATGTAACTCAAGTTTACAAATGGTACAAAAGCCCAAGGATTAATAGTTCGTCAAATTTAGACAAAACCCAGATTGAACATGGCAATAACATTTAACCCAACCACTGTTTTGGTTGTCACAAACAAATGGAGCAGGCTGATCCATAAAATCATCATCCCGTGCCAATTTTTTATTGGAACATGACCACAAGTTGTTGTAAATAGAAGCCGAGCATGTTCAGAAGCCCATTTGTCCACACGAACCTTCTTTTTTTTCTGTTCAACATGTCCGTCCATGATAAATTTCTCATTGAAAAACTTACACCACATGGACAATAGTAACCTATTCAACAGGAAGAATGTGAAAAGCTTCTGCTTGCCTGGTTGGATGAATATCCTTCCATCGTTATTGTACTCAAACGAATGTCATGAGAACTGAGAAAATCCTAATGCTTATTACGCCACTGATTGGTTATATGTTTTTCTCCATGTGTTAGTGCCTAAGTAGACATCAAGATTGAAAACAGTTAAGGTCTAAAAAAAGTATGTCGAAACAGCGACAGCTAAATGGTTAATTCTAGTACAATATATACGGGCTTTCAATGTGCATGAAATGATCAGCTTTATATATAAATTCTCCAGACATGGAAAGCATCACAACAAGCCAGTAATTATGTTCAGATCATAACTAAACATTCCGATATATAAGACCTTGACAGAATCCCGTAGCATTGATATGCTATCCATGGATGAACTCTTCATTGAGCATATAACATAATATTAGTACCCAAAGTGTACTCCAAGATGATATAAAACTTATGCGCACATATTAAAAATGTAGCTTATGATTACAAATGTGTAGATGATAATATATGGTACATGAATAAGTGTGGACACAAACTCGTGATCATTGAACGGATCACGAATTACACCCAAGGTCTCTAGTTTGGGCGCAGAGACGACAGTTATTTGTGAAGGTATATAACAATAATGAAGGAGCAACCTTTGAAGTGAAGGGGCATCTTCAATGATGAGCTACTGTTTGTCAAAACAAATTCTAATGCTTTTAAGGTGAGGCAACTTTATTTGGAGACAACTGATATGGATTTCTATTCCCAAAACAATCAGTAAGTGCTCTAGGGCAAGGCAACTAGAGTGGATGATGTTGTGCAGTGAGGCCTCCGATAGATAAACCACCACAACTGATAGTTTTTTAGCAGTGGGAGTCGAATCATTTGTACCAGATCGTCTGGTAGATGGCACCCGACGAAGGTGGCGGCATGGAGAGAGGAGGAAAACCACGAGATGGACAACAGTGGTGTGGGCACAAATTCTTGGTGTTCAGTTCGTGGTATGAAACTTTCATGGTAATGGTAGAACTCAAACTGCTAGAGTTTTTGAATTCAGGGGATGTCAGCCAGGCATCCACCATGTAGAGTACGTACAACAGGTAGCGTGTCAGGATGCGGAGGCATTGAACGTATCCCTGGTGGGACGAGATGATGGCTCTGATGAGTTCAAAATCATGAATGATAGATAGCTGATGACATTCGAGACTAAGGGGAGTGGCGCGCCATAGAGGGCGCCACCGAGTTGAGAGGACTTGGGTGCGGCAGCAATCCTTGGTGGGGAGAAGCGAGATGATCACCCCAAGGATGATGTCTGTGAGATTGCTGATGCAGTCCACCCAAGATTCTACAGGTTCCTCAGATCTGGTGGGGGGCCTGCCGCTTCTCCCCGTGATGTCAGGTGCGGGATCTACACCCAGCGTCACTACTGGCGGGAGCCTCACCTTCTTGACGCTGGGGCCAGCCGACTCCATTTTCCTTGCGGGCGTCACACCGAGCTCACGAGTTTGAGTAGAGTAGCCAGAGATGAGCCTAGTCGTAGTGCGAGTGGGGAAGAAGGAGGGCTAAGGTTTTCTGTAGGAGTGGAAGAAGAGGAGCAGGCATTTTCTATACGAGTGAGGAAGAAGGTGAGCGGGGGTTTTCTGTACGAGTGACGAAGATGGGGAGCAGGGGGAATTGGGGAGCGATGGAAGCGGGAGTGTCCAGCGAGCTGTAGTATATGTGGAAGCTAGGAGGAAGGAGGGTTTTTCTGGGATCCCCCCTCTTCAACAAATATGGGCTTTTCCTCGCGAAAAACAAAAACAAATGGGCTTTAAGATGGATAGGCATTTGTATCAGCCTAGTCGGCTGCCCGTTTTTCGTACTGAAGGGCCTTAACACTAGAGGTATCCCATTAGAGACACTCTCCAGCTCTCCAGCTTATTGCCCATTCAAAAGAAAAAATAGATACGCCTCTAGCTTAATTATGGCTCCTCATCGATAACATTTTTCAACTTGAAATTTTTTTATAGCTCCTTTTCGGGCCAGCTTGGCACCGACCAAATTAGAGGATGGTGTACTACATGCAGACACTCACACCTATCGTAGTGTGACAAAATGAGGGGTCAAATAACATGCCCACAATATACATAGATTTTAAACATTGACATGCTAACATTCACACTAAACTAAGCTTCACAAGATATGTTATGCATACTAGCTAACATCCACAAGCACTTAAGTTCAACATGTTTACGCATCTAAGTGATTCACATGACTATAACTAAGCCAAAGCTATGAGAAGGTGTAGAAATAAAGAAAAAATGATCGATGCCTCTCTGAGCAAAGGGCCTCCCTACGCACGCATTGATTTCCTGGGCATGCTTCTTTCTCCTCAATGTTGCGTGCACTTTGAGCATGTTGTTTACTCCATAGCTAGCTTGATGGCTCATCTTGCAATTTACGCTAACACATTGCAGAAAACAGAGGAGGCAATAGAGACACTCAACATCAGACCATTTTGTGTAGTTCCACTAAAATCATCTTCATTGTCCTGAATATGAAAATATAGGGAAGTGCTATACTTAAATAGTGTCGCAAAATAATAGCACATATCGATACCTCGGCATGACAAAACACGATCATCTGGACGAAGGGGATACTGACCTACATGAGGAAGATTATGCATAATTTTATAGGTGGTTAGTTGATTTCCACCTTGGGATCTCCTATGATGGCACGGAGGAAATTCTATGCAATCGATGAGCGCAATTCCTTCTTTGTGGCTATAGAAAATTTGTCCAACTAACCCGAGTATTTTTTGTGTGCAGTTCCACTAAAATAACACACCACTATTTTGACGACCCCTACTCGCCTTCTAGGTCATCAATGACTCAGTCTCTTTTATCTAGCGTTGACGATGGTGTTTGCTCCTGCACACATGACATGCTCATTCGACAATACAAACAACAAGTCAACGTATGAATAAGCTTATTCCATCTTGCATTGGTCGTTCGACCTAGTTACGAATGTAGGAATACCTGGAGCACCATGAGGTCAGCTGACAGCATGTTCCACTAAAATTGAGGTTTGTTCTTCCATTTGCACAAATCGACACCATATGGAGATAGAAAACCCTTTTTGCACAAATATGTAATAGGTTTATTTAAGCAGTATCATTTTTTGCAGCGGCATATGATCAACATCAGCATCTCATATGTTATCAATGGTATTACAGTGACATTATGAAAAAGTGCCATTAACTAAGAAGTGCCATCACATCAAATCAAGACTGGCACTAGATTAACGGGGGCTTACATTAACATGCATAATAATTGCATTATTACTCTGTGATGACAGACTGTGCGTAGCATTTGATCAGTACGTACATGCACGGTTAACAGGAATGATCGTTCTAACAAAGGGTGATACGGAAAGGAGAAACACATCATCGTGTCAACCATTGTGCAATTAAATTTTCTGCAGTTCAACGGAGTTGCAGCTATGTTACCGGTGTAAGAGTTTAGTGTAACGGCCCAAAACACTCTTTATGAGAAATAAAGCAATACAAAAGCATTTAATGAAATGGTGGTGGCATTGATTCATTTTATCAATGGCAATATATTGATAGCAGCATTACTTAACAGCGACATCACATTAACAGTGGCATTGTTTCATTTTACCTGTGATGTTAGATTCACAACAGCAGTAAGGGCATAGGGACAGCGGAGGCAAAAGCATGTTTTACATCCACCGAGGCACAAAGTGGTGAGGCAGAGGTGTTGCCGAGTGTCAAAAACATGCAAAGCATGTCATAATTTGTGCATTTTGTTCTCGTCAGTGACCTTTCTTATGTGACCGCAAGAAATCTAGACATGCTCATTCTCGGTTGCATTGTTGACCCAACACCCCTGACTTCCTGTCCAGTTTTGACCAAGAGACCGGTCAGACCAGCATCTTTATTTCCCTTTCCAACCAAGAGATTGGTTCATTAGCCAGTATCTGCAGTACCTTGTTTCCTCTAATAGTAAAAAATTAGGTGGTGTTCGAGTGTTCAACAAGCCTACGGAGCTAGCTACATGGGGAGCTTTGTAATACAAGAAGAATTTCCACATGTAGGATGCAACAACGTGGGGAGCAATCCTATCTTGATTTAAAAAGGGATGCAATGACATGGGGAGCTGGGCCATTAGAGCAAGGCCGGTTCTAAAATAAGTTATACCTCTGGTCCGTAGGTTGTGGCGAGGTAGGCGGCGGGATCTGCCAACTCGACGGCAGGGAGCAAGGCTGAGCAGAACCTCCCACACCGGCGCTAGGTCAGAGAAGACGGTGCACATCGACTTCCTCCGTCGCCACCATCAACCACCAGCAGAAGGTATCTGGCCAGATCTATGTCAACCAGAGCAGAGAGAGAGAGAGAGAGAGAGAGAGAGAGAGAGAGAGAGAGAGAGAGAGAGAGAGAGAGAGATAAAGAGAGTGGACACCACAGTCTTGTTTAGATCCGGAGAGGGTGAGAGACTGAGAAGAAGAGAGCAACCCTAGAAAGAAAATCCCAGAGTGGAGTAGTGGAGTAGTAGTTGTTTTTCCCTCCATAGTGATCGATACGTGCAGATCCATGTTTTTTTCATTTAACGTACCAGTAAAAAGAAACTCGATCATTAACCGCGCCATCGCAATTAGGTCGCACTTGGTATGTCTAACATTTGGTCCCAGACCCCACATTAAGTGGACGACTAGATGTCTCAAATTGTCACACTACTTGCCTTCTTGTGTGCAAATGCGCTCTACCGTGAGTGTACCCACGTGCGTGTGTGAGGGGAGAGTGAAGTATGATTTGTAAACCTTGAGGTTGTAGAGCTAGTCAGAACCAAACCCTGACCTTTAAATCCCTGAAGTTTATACCCTGTCCTCTATAATCCCGGTCATTTTTAAACTTAAGGTCATGTGTGGTTCAAGGGATTTTAATGGGGATTAACTGGGACTGTGTGGGATTAAATCATGGACAAGCCAAATTCCCCTCCATTCCTCTCCAAACCCCTTGGGAGGAGGTTGAACCAAACAAGGCCTAAGACTAACCACAGTGGGAGTAACTTCAAGAGTAACATCGGATCCAACTCAACAAATTTGCCTATGTGGCAACTAGTTAATGAGGAGAGAGGTAAATTGAGTAACTTATAGCTAGTTACTCATTCTATGAGTAACATCACACATACCAAAACAAAATTATTCTATAACCCCAATAAATGAAGCTTTGCATGACACCGCGTGTGATGACCATTGGAGCAATCCACTCAGGTTGTACGTAAACATGTTTATACTCTTCATTCATGATTTTTAGTACAAATAGGATGCACATGGCGATGTCATCCTCATACTGGCCACTATTGATGGATGGCCACGCAACATCACCGTGCTCACCTGCAACTGCAACCCGAGTTGCGCATGCAGCAACTACGACTATCTCCTGGGGAAAGATCTCCGCCGCCGCCTCCATGTCCAACTCTCGCCCGACGGTCTCCTGGGGAAGGAGCTCCATAGCATCCATCGCACCATATTCGGCAAGCATCTTGCCATCTGCGTCTGCCATCTCTTTGGAAAAGGCCGCCACGATCTAGGCGTGGGCGGCCACCATCTGGGCCTGGACGGGCTCCGTCGTTGCAACGTATGCGCTAGAGGAACAGATGGCCGCTCAAATGCTCTCATGGATTGCCAACTCTTCGGCGTGGGTTGCCGACCATTGTCGGAGAAGCTTCATTCAATTTGTGCGATGACAGCCACGAGCTAGGCGTGGGCTGCCTCGACATGGTCATGGGCGGCCTCCATCAGGGCTAAGGCCGCCGCTGTGGAACGGACAGCTGTTGTGCAGCTCTCGCCAGCTGCTACCGCCGAGGAACATGTTGCTGCCGCCACCCAAGAAGCAACAACGACCGTTTGGGCTACCTTGGCCGCCCGGTTGCAGATTGAGGCCGCACTCATGCACCTTGTTAGCACACGCATGACGGCTGCGGCCGCGCTCTCGCCGGAGTGGGCTGCCAAAGTTTCCCTCGCGACACGGGTCCACGTCCCCATCTTTAACCGATGATGATTGAATAGTGAAATGATATTTTGGGAGTGAGCTAGTGTGGTTGACATGCTGGTTGTGGACTATAGCCGACGCACCTTCTCCCATAAGCCATAGATGTACTATACACCGACCGTGCTCCAGGATATTTTGTACTGCATCTCACATGGGTGGTGATAATAAACTGTGTGGGATCTACTTGATTTTTAATTTTGATTTGAATTACATAATGGGGTCACAACAACAATGGACGGTGTTTGAATTGCTAGATATTGAATCTATAGTGAACATGCAACTATATGTGTGTCGTAAAAAATTGGAATTGTTCAGGGTTCGTTTGGAAATTTTATACATTAAATTGGTTTTCTAGCCATCTCAGGTGCACAATTCAAAATTGAAGCACATGCTCCAGTCCATAAAAACGGGTTGCACAATCAAATGTTTGTCCTTGGTTGCAAGCTAAGGTCACATGCAAGAAATGAGAATGAACGTCAAACACCTTGACACTGTCGCTCAGCCGCTAACATTGAGATATATGCTTTTAACATTCTAGTAAATCTAAAACTCGTCTGAAATTCATGAAACATGACATGATATCATGGAATGGCAGCGACATGCCGTGGTAAAAATATTGTCCCATTTGGGGCAAGTGTGGGTATAAGCTTTCGCAAACCAGAGTTTCTCTCACAACAAGCCTGATGGTTTCAGTAGGGTACCTGCCACCTTGGGGGACGAAACGATATATGTTGCCTCTCCTTACTTTCAAAATTTTTCTCGTGTCAACAAAGAACAACACGAGTGGTGTGTCAATTTTTGGGATTTTTCGGGGTTCGCTTGGGTGTTCTTATACATTAATTGAGTTTTCTATGCATTCATGTGCATAATTCAAATTTGAACTACAAGCACATGCTCTAATGCATATAAATTATTTGAAAATTCAAATTTGTGTCCTTGGTTGCATGCTTAGGTCTCATGCAAGAAATATGAATGAATGTCAAACACCCTGCCACTGTCACTCGGCCGCAAACATTGAGATACCTCATTTTTAAATTCTTGTAAATCCAAAACTCATCTGAAATTCATGAAACTTGGCATGCTATCATGGAGCGGCATCAACATGCCGTGGTAATTTTTTTGTCCCATTTGGGGCAGGTTTGGGGATATGCTTCTCACAAACCTGAGGTTCTCAGAACAGGAGTGATGGTTTCGGTACGGAACGTCCCACCTTTGGGGACGAAATGATATCCATTGCCTCTTATTGCTTTCAAAAAAATTCTCGTGTCAACATAGAACAACAGGAGTGTTGTATCAAATTTTGGGATTTTTTAGGGTTCATTTTGACATTTTTGTGCATTAATTGCGTTTACAATTCAATTATGAGCACAATTCAAATTTGAACTACATGCACATGCTCTAATGCATATAAATTGGTTGAAAATTCAAATATGTGTCCTTGGTTGCATGCTTAGGTCCCATGCAAGAAATGGGAATGAATGTGAAACACCCTACCAGCGTCACTCGTTCGCAAACATTGAGAATCCTTGTTTTTAAATTCTAGTAAATCCAAAACTAGTCCGAAATTCCTGAAACTTGGCATGCTATCATAGAGCGGCATCAACATGCCGTGGTAATTTTTTTATCCCATTTGGGGCAGGTTTGGGGATATGCTACTCACAAACCAAAGGTTCTCACAACAAGCCTGATGGTTATGGTAGGGAACGTCCCACCTTTGGGGACTAAACGATATCCGCTGCCTCTTATTGCTTTCAAAATTTTTCTTGTGTCAACACAGAACAAGAGGAGTGTTTTGTCAATTTTTGGGATTTTTTGGGGTTCGTTTGGACATTTTTATGCATTAATTGAGTTTTCAATGCATTAATGTACGTAATTCAAATTTGAACTACATGCACATGCTCGAATGCATATAAATTGGTTGAAAATTCAAATCTGTGTCATTGGTTTCATGCATAGGTCCCATGCAAGAAATGGGAATGAATGTCAAACACCCTGCCACCACCACTCAGCTGCAAACATTGAGATTCCTGGTTTTGTAAACTCTAGTAATCAAAAACTCGTTTGAAATTCATGAACCTTGGCATGCTATCATGGAGCGGCATCAACATGCCATGGTAATTTTTTTGTCCCATTTGGGGTAGGTTTGGGTATACGCTTCTCACAAACCAGAGCTTCTCACAACAAGCCTGGTAGTTTCCGTAGGGAACGTCCCACCTTTGGGGACGAAATGATATCAGCTGCCTCTTATTGCTTTATAAAAATTTCTAGTGTCAACATAGAACAACAGGAGTGTTGTGTCAATTTTTGATATTTTTCGGGGTTCGTTTGGACATTTTTATGCATTAATTGAGTTTTCGATGCATTTATGTGCATAGTTCAAATTTCAACTACATGCACATGCTCTAATGCATATAAATTGGTTGAAAATTCAAATCTGTGTCCTTGGTTGCATGCTGAGGTCCCATGCAAGAAATGGTAATGAATGTCAAACACCCTGCCACCGTCACTCGACCGCAAACATTGAGATTCCTGGTTTTTAAATTCTAGTAAATCCAAATTTGTCTGAAATTCATGAAACTTGGCATGCTATCATGGAGCGGCATCAACATGCTGTGGTATTTTTTTGTCCCGTTTGGGGTAGGTTTGGGTATAAGATTCTCACAAACCAAAGCTTCGCACAACAAGCCTCATGGTTTTGGTAGGGAATGTCCCACCTTCGGGGACGAAATGATATCCGCTGCCTCTTATTGCTTTTAATGTTTCTAGTGTGAACAACAACATGAGTGTTGTGTTAAGTTTTGCAATTTTTGGTGGTTTGTTTGGACATTTTTATACATTAACTGGGTTTTCTAGGCATTTTATGTGCATAATTCAAATTTGAACTACATGCACATGCTCCAGTGCATATAAATTGGTTGAAAAATCAAATATTTGTCCTTGGGTGCATGCTTAGGTCCCATGCAAGTAATGGGAATGAATTTCAAACACCAGGGCACTGTTGACTGCCGATGAAACATGGAGATACTTTGTTTTTAAATTCTAGCAAATCCAAAACTCGTCTGAAATTCATGAAACCTGGCATGCTATCATGGAATGGTACCCGACATGCTGCCGTATTTTTTGTGTCCATTTTGAGAGAAGACACACTCGAATAACAGCCAACAAAGGCATTTTCAAAAAAATAGCTGCCACTCTAACATTGCAAATGTTTGTATAAGTCAAATCATGTGAGTTATGTTAACCATTCGCATGACACCCCGTGTCTTGGTTTTAATGGCTACAGGAGGTGCCATGCGGACAGCTGCTTGACTGAACGGGAGGCGTGCGAGCTCAGTCCGTTGCGCAGGCTGACTGTGAAGCGTGCAAGCTGGCCTCCAATGCATAGGCTCGCCGGGAAGCGTGCGAGCTGTACGCTGCACAGGCTCACTGGGAATCGAGCCCTTTGACTTCCATGGCCGCCTGCCTTCCTCTCCATTAATGGCGCCCGGGCCGCTGTGAAATACGTGTGGCCTTATTGTTCGCCTCCCATTCCCCTCCCTCCCGCAGACCTCCACCAACGCCATGGCAGACAAGGATCATCTGCCACTAGTCTTCAAGTTTTGTGTAGTCGACTCCGAGCCGGAGGAGATAGAAAATAAGGAGGAATGGGGTCTAATGGGCATGGCCCAGAACAAGATGGCCACGACTGTTGCTGCTCCCGCTCCCATCCCCGCGCCCGTGCCAGCGACCATCCCTGTAGCATTGGCGGGCTGGTCACCGAGAACTATCGTAGAGCTGGAAGCCGCGGGCGTCATAGAGGTCTCCGCGAACCCGCGCGAGCTCGTGTACATGCCAGCGCCAGCACCAGCGCCTGTGCCCGTGCGCGCCCCTCCACCCACCGTAGTGTTGGTCCTTGTGCGTTTGGCTGCACCCGCCGCGCCCGTGCCTGTGCGCGCGCCCCCTCAGCGGCATGGGATGCTGCCGTCGACCACTACATCTTAGCACCGCCAGCTGCTGTCCTCCCGCGCCCCGCCCATCGATCGCGCGATGACATGATGTTTGATTTACAAGTGAGGAACATTCTGTGCTGCCTTGAAGATTTCAACAATGGCGTCCCAGAGTACGACAACGACAAGGACAGCACGGCACGTCGCCTTCGCCACCGCCAAAAATAGTCTTTTGCTTGGGTTTAATATTGTATCTCGATCATAAACGTTTTAGTTAGAACACCCGTATGCAAACCGACAGCTTCCCAGGAAGCCAAGGGAAAATGTGCCGAGTAGGATTTGTGCAGCTCTTGATCACAAACGTTTTAGATAGAACACCCGTATGCAAAGCGAGAGCAGGATTTGTGCATCTCTTCAACATAAACAGTTGTTTTGGATGAACCGTGGGCAACCACTTACAAACAATTTGGTAAGATTTGCATCTGTCATATTGGGAATGTTGCAATTTTTCAAACTTGAAAGATTGACATTTGTTGATCTAGTAAAATTGCCATTTGTCAACCTTGTAACACTACAATTTGTCAAAATATGCAGCTAAAAATGACGCGTACACAAGCTACGAGATGTACATCCGGATCGTTGACATGAGGAAGTGTCTTGTTCATGCCCCAGCCGAGGGATCGAGCCACAGAGCAGTGGCAGGAGTTTCACAAGAAGTAGATGACTAGACAATCGTTTCTCCTACTTTAGAATGCATGCAATTGTTTATTGAGGTGTGTGTGAATGATCTATATAGTCACTTATGTAATTGGATGTTTATTTCAGTTATACACACACACACACATAAACATGTTATTCTTTTATAGATAGAGCAAATCACACGGCTTATTAGCAGCAATCGTCTGTGTTATTATTGGTCTTCACACAAATTTCTGATCACAGACATGTTTGCCATGTATCACACACATATTGTTCAGTTGAACCGTTTCCATTGTGTTGTGCAATAAAGGCAGCAAAGAGGGATCTACTGCTGCAAGGTCTATCGAGGTATTTGTTTGTAATTTTTGACATTTCTTATTTTTTAAACACATGTTGATTGGCTTGAAGAAGGTCTATCTCGTTACTTTTTGATAATTGTTTATACGCAAGAAACTAGTTTGCATTTTTCAAATTTTTTGTACGAACAGAATCGTACACGAACTTACTACAGAAACCGTCAGTGTTATAATTTCTGATCGCAAACAGCTCCTCCGAGTGGGCTGTTTGCTGCATATCACACACATCTGGTTTACACGAATCATTCGTGTTATTTTCGTTGATCGCAAATGCCGCATATCACACACATCTTGTCAAGATGAACTGTTTCCGTTCTCTTGCCTAATCGAAAAAAGTTTGTTCGAGTGAACTGTATGATTTATATCACACACACACCTTACTATAGTAACTGTCTATGTTATAATTTCTCATCGCAAATAGTTCATCCGAGTGGGCTATTTGCTGACTGTTTCTGTTGCATTCCCCAATAGCACACAATTCATCGGAGTGAACTGTATGCCGTATATCGCACACACATTGATATGGATGTCCATTTCTGTTGTTCTTCCTCATCGCAAACAGTTCTGCAGGATCAACCATATGGCCAGCATCGCACAACAAGTAAAATTAGAACCGTGTTTGATGTGTCCGCCATTGCAAACATTTTACTCATTTTTGACGGTTTTTTACACCACCGCTTGTGATTATTGCATTGCATGCAGTTTCGTCGAAGGGTCTCTGATCGTAGTGTCGCGTTAGCAGCATCCTGTAGTACTGTTGCCTTTTTATATTATGTGTGATGCTAGTGATTATGCTCTGGTGCTGTTCTAGGACGAAGAGTTGATTAAAAACTGAATGTTATTCATTATGCTAGTAAAACTCTAGGCAATGCTCAATGAAACTATGGTACTACCGAAAAAGAATTCTTAGCAGTGGTGTTTGCTTGTGATAAATTCAGATCTTACATTGTTGATTCTAAAGTAATTGTTCACACCGATTGTGCTGCTATAAAATATCTTATGGAAAAGAAAGATGCTAAACCTAGACTCATTAGGTGGGTTCTTCTGCTACAAGAATTTGATTCGCGTGTCACTGATAGGAAAGGAGTAGAGAACCCCGTAGCTAATAACTTGTCTAGGCTTGAAAATATTCTTGATGACTCACAACCTATTAATGATAGCTTCCCGGATGAACAACTAGCTGCAATAAATGTTTCTTATAGTACACCTTAGTATGCTGACTATGCTAATTATATTGTTGCTAAATACATACCACCTAGCTTCACATAACAACAAAAGAAAAAACTCTTCTATGATTTAAGTCATTACTTTTGGGATGACCCACATCTTTATAAAGAAGGAGTAGATGGTATTATTAGACATTGTGTACCTGACCATGGACAGGAACAAATCCTACAGAAATGTCACTCTGAAGCTTATGGAGGACATCACATGGGAGACATAACCGCTTATAAGGTATTGCAATCTGGTTTTTATTGGCCCACTCTCTTCAAAGATGCCCATAAGTTCGTCTCATCTTATGCTCTATGTCAAAGAATAGGTAATATCATTAAGCGTCAAGAAATGCCTATGAATTATTCACTTGTTGTTGAGCCTTTGATGTTTGGGTATTTGATTTCATGGGACCTTTTCCTTCTGCTAATGGGTATACACATATTTTGGTTGCTGTTGATTATGTTACTAAGTGGGTAGAAGCTATTCCAACCAGTAGTGTTGATCACAACACCTCTATTAAAATGCTGAAGGAAGTAATTTTCCCAAGGTTTCGAGTCCCTAGATATTTAATGACTGATGGTGGTTCACACTTTATTCATGGTGCTTTCGTAAAATGCTTGGTAAGTATGACGTTAACCATAGAATAGCATCACCTTATCATCCTCAGTCTAGTGGTCAAGTTGAACTTAGCAATAGAGAAATAAAACTAATCTTACAAAAGACTGTCAATAAGGCCCGAAAGAATTGGTCTAAGAAATTATGATGCACTTTGGGCCTATAGAACAACATATAAAAATCCTATGGGTATGTCTCCATATAAAATGATTTATGGAAAAGCTTATCATTTGCCTCTTGAGTTAGAACACAAAGCATTTTGGGGAATAAAAGAACTCAATTATGATTTCAAACTTTTTGTGGAAAAGAGGTTATTTCATATTAGCTCATTAGATGAATGGAGAACCAAGGCTTATGAAAATGCTAAGTTATTCAAAGAAAAAGTTAAAAGATGGCATGACAAAAGAATCCAAAAGGCAGACTAAGGCATAGCCTAGTGGTGGGAAGGGGCTGATGCCTTCCCACCCACCCAGGTTCAAGGCATGGTACTTGTAATTTGGTTTTGTTGCACCAATTATACTGTAGGGGGTTCCCTTACAGTCTTTCTTTCAAAAAAAGACAAAAGAATCCAAAAGTGTGAGTTCAAAGTCAGAGAATACGTTCTTTTGTACAACTCTCGTTTCAGATTCTTTGTAGGAAAACTCCTCTCCAAATGGGAAGGACCCTATGTCATCGAGGAGGTCTATTGATCTGGAGCTATCAAAATAATTAATGCCGAAGGGACTAACCCAAAGGTTGTCAATGGGCAACAAATAAAACACTATATCTCAGGTACGCCCATTAATGTTGAAAGCAGTATTATCCAAACTTTGATACCGGAAGAACACATAAAGGAAACCTTCCAGAACACTCCAGAATAATGAAAAAAGGGAGGTACGTGATACGGTAAGTAAACAGACTCCAAAAAATCTACAAAAATATTTTTTGTTAGTTTTGGAATATTTTGAAAATTAGGAAAATAAGAAATTTCCAGGAAAGTGACCCCAGGTGGGTTGTGCCCACCTCGGGTACTTTCCGGACTATGTTTTTCTTCCGTTCTGCTTGTTCCCCAAGATAAAAAAATCTATATATAATTCCCGAACCTGTTAATCTGCATATAACGGAGAAATCTCCTGATTTCTTTTCTCTCTGATTTCCTGACAGGTCTAGAATTATGTCGTCCCAAGACTCGGAGGGTGAGTGCTATGTCGCAGATTATATTGCAAACTCCAAGGTCTATGGGGATGTGGAACACTATGGCTGGACTTCGGGAGAAGAAGAAGATTTTGATCAAGAGAAGGAGGAGACGAGCTCGTAGGAAGATGATGTCCCGTTGCCCCAACCTAGGGACATGCACGTTGAATTTAAGAAGTCAAGTCTTCCCAACAAAGCAAAGAGGCCTAAGACCCAGTTGATCCCTTTCTGGCTCTTGCAGGAGAATAAGCAAGACTTGTGCGAAAAGGTGTTGGAGCTTGAGTGGGAGATTCGTGAACTAAAAGATGAGAATCCCGTCCTCAAGCGTAAGACGAGGAAGGATGGCAAACCCACTACTCCCTCACCACCATCTTCTTCATCACCACCAAAAGAAAATTGACTATTGGGTATGGGCACTCCCCTTGGCTTTTGCCAAGCTTGGGGGAGGTGCCCCGGTATTGTATTATCTCCACTACCTTTTTCCTTTGCTTTCTTAGTTTGATCCATGGTTATCTTTTTCTATTAGATGAATAAAAGTTTAGTTCGATCCTTTCTTTTTGTGAGTTTGCTTAGTGATGAATCCTTGTAATCGTCTGCTAAATATAATAAAGTTTAGTTTGAGTTTTTCCTTCTTTACTTTTCTTGTTTCAATAAAAAGAAAGGAAATAAAAGAAAAAGATCATACACTAACCTTATGGTAAGTGACGACATTACATAAGGAAAATTATAAGTAGAAAACTTTATTGTAGATTGACAAACATAGCATTGGCCAATGATGCAACTCATGAAAGAATTAATAAGGGAAGAGAAGATTCACATATAAACATACTATCATGGAAATCTCTTATGATTGTGAGCACCCATCAAAATATTATATGCCAAACTTGTTGACGTTGGACAAGGAAGACAACTTAATGATTTATGTTTGTTCAAATTAACATAGAAGTTATATTGTCATAGATCCTTCAACATGTGGTGCTTGCCCCTATCTTTGCTAGCCAAAAACTCTACACTAAGTAGAGATACTACTTGTGCATCCAAAACCCTTAAACCCTATATTGTTTGAGAGTCCACCATACCTACCTATGGATTGAGTAAGATCCTTCAAGTAAGTTGTCATCAACGCAAAAAGGGCAATAAAATTGCTTATAAAAATGTGAGATCATTTAGTGTAAGGGAAAATTGAGCGTTGTACGAACTCGTGATGGTGAAGAATAAAAGCAACAGACTGCATAATAGAGGTTGCCATCATAAGGGGCAATATAACATGACGTTCTCTCGCACTAAGGGATTGAGCATACAAACAAAAAGCACATGGCAACCTCTGCTTCCCTCTATGAAGGGCCTACCTTTTACTTTCATGTATTTACTTTCATGCAAGAGTCAAAGTTTTTCTCTCTATTCCTTTTATTTTTCTCCTTTGGCAAGCATCATGTGGTGAGGAAAGATCTAGGCACATATGTCCAGTTGAATATGGGTGGCATAAGTTATTACTGTTGACATCACCCTTGAGGTGAGTGTGTTGGGAGGCGAAACTATAAGCCCCTATCTTTCTTTGTATCCCGTTGAAATGTTTTGCTCATGTGTACGCAGTGAGTGTTAGCAATCATAGAAGACTAAATGATGGTTGAGTATGTGGACTTGCCTAAAGGCTCCGATACATGACCCTTCCTGAAAACACGATGAATTGTAGTTGCAAAGTTGACTAAGAACATAGTTTGTCGGTTTCCAATAGGGTTTATGCTTTATACTTCGATGTTGTGATGAATTGTCACTTGTTCATGAGAAGTCTATGATAAAAGTTCTTTGAAAAAAGTTTTATATTAAAGTTTGTTGCTGCTATAATAAGTCACATGATGCTGCTATGTCCGTATTTTTGTTTTTATCGACACCTCTCTCTCTAAGAATGTGGACATGTTTTTCGATTTCGGTTTACGCTTGAGGACAAGCGAGGTCTAAGCTTCGGGGAGTTGATACGTTCATTTTGCATCATGTTTTCGTACTGTTATTTATGTTGTTTTATTGTATAATAATGCTTTTTGGAGTAATCCTAATGCCTTTTCTCTCATAATATGCAAGGTATGCACCAAGGGGGAGAATTCCAGCAGCTGGAAATCTGGACCTGAAAAAGCTATGTCAAGCTACCTATTCTGCACAACTCCAAATGAGCTGAAGCATACCGAGGATTTTTAATGGAATATTTAATAAATATTGGAGCTAATAAGTACCAGAGGGAGGGGGTCCACCAGGTGGGCACAACCCACCTGGGCGCGCTAGGAGGCCCAGGCGCGCCCTGGTGGGTGCTGCCCTCCTCGGCCCACCTCCGGTGCCCATCTTCTAGCATATAAGTCATTTTGACCTAGAAAAAAATCAGAGGAGGACATTCGGGATGAAGCGCCGCCGCCTCGAGGCGGAACTTGGGTAGGAGCACTTTTGCCCTCCGGCGCAATGATTCCGTCGGGGAAACTTCACTCCCGGAGGGGGAAATCATCGTCATCATCATCACCAACAACTCTCCCATCTTAGGGAGGGCTATCTTCATCAACATCTTCACAGCATGAACTCCTCTCAAACCCTAGTTCATCTCTTGTGTTCAATCTTTGTATCCAAACTATAGATTGGTGCTTGTGGGTGACTAGTAGTGTTGATTACATCTTGTAGTTGATTTCTATATGGTTTATTTGGTGGAAGCTTATATGTTCAGATCCATTATGCTATTTAATATCCCTCTGATCTTGAGCATGTTTATCATTTGTGAGTACTTACTTTCGTTCTTGAGGTCACGGGAGAAATCATGTTGCAAGTAATCATGTGAACTTGATATGTGTTTGATACTTTGATGATGTGTATGTTGTCATTCTCTTAGTGGTGTCATGTGAACATTGACTACATGCCACTTCACCATATTTGGGCCTAAGGGAATGCATTGGGGAGTAGTTATTAGATGGTGGGTTGTGAGAGTGGCAGAAGCTTAAACCACAGTTTATGCGCTATTCCGTAAGGGACCGATTGGATCCAAAAGTTTAATGCTATTGTTAGAATTTATTCTTAGTACTTTTCTCGTAGTTGCAGATGCTTGCAAGAGGGTTAATCATAAGTAGGAGCTTTGTTCAAGTAAGAACAAAACCTGAGCAGCGGTCCAACCACATATCAAATTATCAAAGTACCGAACACGAATTAAGCCAATATGATGAAAGTGACTAGATGAAATTCCCGTGTACCCTCAAGAACACTTTGCTTATCATAAGAGACCGTTTTGGCCCATCCTTTGCCTAAAAAGGATTGGGATACCTTGCTGCACTTTTGTTACTACTATCACTACTTGCTCGTTACAAATTATCTTGCTATCAAACTACTCGACTACTTACGATTTTAGCACTTGCAGACATTACCTTGCTGAAAACCACTTGTCATTTCCTTCTGCTACTCGTATGGTTTGACACTCTTACATATCAAAAAGGCTACAATTGATCCCATATACTTGTGGATCATCAGGAGGGCATATCCCCGATGATTTCTGGGTCGTGTGGGAAGGACCCACTGATGACCCACAAGTATAGGGGATCTATCATAGTCCTTTACATAAGTAAGAGTGTCGAACCCAACAAGGAGCAGAAGGAAATGACAAGCGGTTTTCAGTAAGGTATCCTCTACAAGCACTGAAATTATAGGTAACATATAGTTTTGTGATAAGGTAATTCGTAACGGGTAACAAATAACAAAAGTAACTAAGGTGCATCAAGGTGTCCCAATCCTTTTTGTAGCAAAGGACAAGCCTGGAAAAACTCTTATATAAAGGAAAGCGCTCCCGAGGACACATGGGAATTATCGTCAAGCTAGTTTTCATCATGCTCATATGATTCACGTTCGTTACTTTGATAACTTGATATGTGGGTGGACCGGTGCTTGGGTACTACCCTTCCTTGGACAAGCATCCCACTTATGACTAACCCCTCTCGCAAGCATCCACAACTACGAAAGGAGAATTAAGGTAAACATAACCATAGTATGAAACATATGGATCCAAATCAACCCCTTACGAAGCAACGCATAAACTAGGGTTTAAGCTTCTATCACTCTAGCAACCCATCATCTACTTATTACTTCCCAATGCCTTCCCCTAGGCCCAAATAATGGTGAAGTGTCATGTAGTCGACGTTCACATAACACCACTAGAGGAAAGACAACATACATCTCATCAAAATATTGAACGAATACCAAATTCAAATGACTACTTATAACAAGACTTCTCCCATGTCCTCAGGAACAAACGTAACTACCCACAAATCATATTCATGTTCATAATCAGAGGGGTATTAATATGCATAAAGGATCTGAACATATGATCTTCCACCAAATAAACCAACTAGCATCAACTACAAGGAGTAATCAACACTACTAGAAATCCACAGGTACCAATCTGAGGTTTTGAGACAAAGATCGGATACAAGAGATGAAATAGGGTTTGAGAGTAGATGGTGCTGGTGAAGATGTTGATGGAGATTGACCCCCTCCTGATGAGAGGATCGATGGTGATGATGATGGCGACGATTTCCTCCTCCCGGAGGGATGTTTCTCCGGCAGAACAGCTCCACCGGAGCCCTAGATTTGTTCCGCCAAGGTTCCGCATCGAGACGGCGGCGCTTTTTCCCGAAAATTTTCTTATGATTTTTCCAGGGTAAAAGACACCTTATACCAGAAGATGGTCATCGGGGGGCTTCTAGATGGCCCACGAGGCAGGAGGCGCTCCCAGGGGGGTAGGGCGCGCCCCCACCCTCGTGGAGAGTGGGTGGCCCCCCTCTGGTGCTTTCTTCACCAAATATTTTTAATATATTCCAAAACAGACTTACGTGGAGTTTCAAGACTTTTGGAATTGTGCAGAATAGGTCTCTAATATTTGCTCCTTTTCCAGTCGAGAATTCCAGCTGCCGGCATTATCCCTCTTCATGTAAACCTTGTAAAATAAGAGAGGAAAGGCATAAGTATTGTGACATAATGTGTAGTAACAGCCCATAATGCAATAAATATCGATAGAAAAGCATGATGCAAAATGGACGTATCAACTCCCCCAAGCTTAGACCTCGCTTGTCCTCAAGTGGAAGCCGATCGAAAAATATGTCCACATGTTTAGAGATAGATGTGTCGATAAAATAAAATACGGACATGAGGGCATCATGATCATTCTTAGAACAGCAATATACATTGTCATATGATTTTTTATGCTAGAGTAACCATCTATTCACAATGTAAAGTATGAATCAAAAACTTCATTGAAAACTAGGAAACTATAATCTCAGTCATTGAAGCAATTGCAATTTATCATAACATCGGAAAGAGTCAATATAAGAGTTTTTCAGCAAGTCCACATACTCAACTATCATTTAGTCTTTCACAATCGCTAACACTCATACAATATTTATGGGTATGAAATTTTAATCGGACACAGAGAAAGATAGGGGCTTATAGATTTGCCTCCCAACCTTTACCTCAAGGGTAATGTCAACAATAATGCTTTATGAAAACCCACATCCAATTGGATATATATATCAGGATCTTTCCAACACATAGTACTTGCCAAAGGATAAAGTGTAAAAAGGAAAGGTGGAGATCACCATGACTCTTGTATAAGGTAGAAGACAAAAAATAAAAGATAGGCCCTTCACAGAGGGAAGTAGAGGTTGTCATGTGCGTTTATGGTTGCATGCACAAAATCTTAATGCAAAATAACGTCACTTTATATTGCGACTTGTGATAGGGACCTTTATTATGCAGTCCGTCGCTTTTATTTCTTCCATATCACAAGCTCGTATAAAGCTTATTTTCTCCACACTAATAGATCATACATATTTAGAGAGAAATTTTTATTGCTTGCAACAATGACAACTTACTTGAAGGATTTTACTCAATCCATAGGTAGATATGGTGGACTCTCATGGCAAAACTGAGTTTAAGGATATTTGGAAGCACAAGTAGTATCTCTACTTGGTGCAAAGAATTTGGCTAGCATGAGGGGGAAAGGCAAGCTCAACATGTTGGGTGATCCATGACAATATATATCGGATATAAGAAAACATAACCCATTACGTTGTCTTCCATGTCCAACATCAACTTCTTAGCATGTCATATTTTAGTGAGTGCTCACAATATAAAAGAAGTCCAAGATAGTATATTTATATGTGAAAACTTCTCTTTCTTTATTACTTCCTATTAATTGCAATGATGACACAAACTATGTTTGTCAACTCTCAACAACTTTAATTCATCATACTCTTTATATCTGAAGTCATCACTCTCCATAAGATCAATAGGATATTTTTATTTCTTTTTATTCTTTCTTTTTATTTTATTCATTCAAGATCATAGCAAGATAGCAAAACCCTCGAATCAAAACTAATCTTTATTATATATATCTCACGAACTCGATTACATAGATAGAGATCAACACAAAAACTCAAAGCTAGATCATACTAAAACTTTATTCTACTAGATTAAGATATAACGAAAAGGATCGAACTAAGAAAAACGGTAAAGATAGAAGTGTGATGGTCATACGATACCGGGGCACCTCCCCAAGCTTGGCAGTTGCCAAGGGGATTGCCCATACCCATGTATTTATGTCTCTTTCTTTGGAGGTGTTGATGATGGAGTTGTTGATGATGGAGTTGTTGATGATGGGATGTAGCACATCGAGCGTAGGAGATCCTCCAACTTGCGGATAATGCCCTTGAGTGCGGTGATATGCTCTTGAAACAAAATATTTTCACGTGTGAGATACTTATTTGTATGCAAGCTAGCTCAATCATCTTGAAAGCTTCAATCTTAGTTGGGGTGAGATGATTGTAGTAAGGTTGAGAAAATCCCTCTTCTTCTACAGTCGGGACTTGCTCGTTTGCGACCTCCTTGATCTTGTCACCTTCCTTGATTTCCCCGATTTCTTCTCGCTTTGTCTCTATCTTCATTAGCCAAGCATCGTATCCCACGTTGTTGGAGGACGGGGACGACATATTGCTCTAATCTACGGCAGAAACAAGTCAAAACATAAACAGAGGATTTCGTCGTGGTACGGTGGTCAAAACCTTCGGGAGATTATATAAGGAATTTTTACCGACCAAAAGAAGTATCATGCAAGAAAACGGAGTCCAGAGGGCACATGAGGTAGGGGGCGCGCCTAGGGGGGTAGGGTGCACCCTCCACCCTCGTGGATGCCTCGTGTCGTTTCCGGACTACTTCTTACTTTCCTATTTTCTTAAATATTCCAAAACAGAGAAAAATTGCTATGAGAACTGTTTTAGAGTCGGTTTACTTATCATACCACATACCTATTCCTTTTCAGAGTCTGAAACATTCTGGAAAGTGTCCCTTATGTACTCCTCCGGGGTTACAATGTCAATAACATTGGTTTCAACATTTATTGGATTACTGAGATATAATGTTTGATTCTTTGACCGTTCACCACCTTCGGATTTGTGACTTCGAAGTTGTTGATTTTTATGGCACCGGAGTGATAAACTTCCTCGATAACGTAAGGACCTTCCCATTTAGAGGGAAGTTTTCCTGCAAAAAATCTTAAACGAGAGTTGTATAGAAAAACATAATCACCTATATTAAACTCACGCTTTTGTATCGTTTTCTCATGCCATCTTTTAACTTTTTCTTTAAACAGTTTGGCATTCTCATAGGCCTGGGTTCTCCATTCATCAAGTGAGCTAATGTAAAATAGCCTCTTCTCACTAGCAAGTTTTAAATCATAATTGAGCTCTTTAATAGCCCAATATGCCTTACGTTCTAGTTCGAGAGGTAAGTGACATGCTTTTCCATATACCATTTTATACGGAGACATACCCATAGGATTTTTATATGCAGTTCTATAGGCCCATAATGCATCATCAAGTTTCTTGGACCAATTCTTTCTAGATCTATTAATGGTCTTTTGTAAAATTAATTTAAGATCTCTATTACTCAGTTCTACTTGACCACTAGACTGTGTATGGTACGGAGATGCAATTTTATGATTAACATCATACTTAGCAAGCATTTTGAAAAAAGCACCATGAATAAAATGTGAACCACCATCAGTCATTAAGTATCTAGGGAATCCAAACCTCGGAAAAATAACTTCTTTAAGCATCTTAATAGAAGTATTATGATCAGTACTACTAGTTGGAATAGCTTCTACCAACTTAGTAATGTAATCAACAGCAACTAAAATATGTGTATACCCATTAGAGGAAGGAAAAGGTCCCATATAATCAAAGCCCCAAACATCAAATGGTTCAATAACAAGTGAATAGTTCATAGGCATTTCTTGATGTCTACTAATATTACCAATTATTTGACATTCATCACAAGACAAGACAAACTTGCGGGCATCTTTTAAAAGAGTAGGCCAATAAAAACTAGATTGCAATACCTTATCTGCAGTTCTATCTCCAACGTGGTGTCCTCCATATGCCTCGGAGCGACACTTGCATAGGATCTGTTCCTGTTCATGCTTAGGTACAGAATGTCTAATAACACCATCTACTCCTTCTTTATAAAGCTGTGGGTCATCCCACAAGTAATGTCTTAAATCATATAAAAACTTTTTCTTTTCCTAGTATGTGAAACTAGGTGGTATAAATTTAGCAACAATGTAATTAGCATAATCAGCATACCATGGAGTAGTACGAGAAGCATTTATGACATCTAATTGTTCATCAGGGAAGCTATCATCAATAGGTAGTGGGGCATCAAGAACATTCTCTAACCTAGATAAGTTGTCTACAGCGGGGTTCTCAGCTCCCTTTCTATCATTAATATGCTAATCAAATTCTTGTAGCAAGAGAACCCATCTAATAAGTCTAGGTTTAGCATCTTTCTTTTCCATAAGGTATTTAATAGCAACATGATCAGTGTGAACAGTTACTTTGGAATCAACAATATAAGGTCTGAACTTATCACAAGCAAATACAATTGCTAAAACTTCTTTTTCAGTCGTAGCATAATTTCTCTGGGCACTGTCTAGAGTTTTACTAGCATATTGGATAACATTTAATTTCTTATCAACTCTTTGTACTAGAACAACACCTACAACATAATCGCTAGCATCACACATAATTTCAAAGGGTAAATTCCAATCAGGTGGCTGAACAATAGGTGCAAAAATTAAGGCTTTCTTAAGTATTTCAAATGCTTCTACACAATCATCGTCAAAGACAAAAGGAACATCTTTTTGTAAGAGATTAGTCAGAGGCCTAGAAATTTTTGAGAAGTCTTTAATGAACCTCCTATAAAAACTAGCATGACCAAGGAAACTCCTTATACCTTTGATGTCCTTGGGAGACAACATCTTTGAATAGCATCAACTTTCGCTTTATCAACTTCAGTACCTCTTTTGGAAATTTTATGCCCCAAGACAATACCTTCATTAACCATAAAGTGGCACTTCTCCCAATTCAAGACAAGATTAGTTTCTTCACATCTCTGCAAGACTCGATCAAGATTGCTTAAGCAATCATCAAAAGAAGTTACATACATGGAATAGTCATCCATGAAAACCTCAACAATCTTTTCACAAAAGTCAGAGAATATCACAGTCATACATCTTTGAAAGGTAGCAGGTGCATTACATAAACCAAAAGGCATACGTCTACAAGAAAAGGTACTGAAAGGGAAAGCAAAAGTGGTCTTATCTTGATCCTCTTTTGACACAGGTATTTGAGAGAAACCAGAGAGAAACGAAGGGCAGCGGTTGGGATGATTGCAATGCATAAGCCACCTACAAAATCCTCCTTTCGTTCTTCTAGTTCTGTGCAAAAGAAAATTTCCTTTGCAAACCTTCAGAATTATTAAGCGTGCAATGGGTATAGATTCCCTGCCACACAGGCTTGTATTCATACAATTTCTGATGCTGGATATGTGCTCCTTGCAAATGAGCGTTTGGTTATTCGACCCTCGCCGCCGGCGAACCTGTAGTGGACGGTGGCTACTCCACCTATTGTTTTTGGCACGGTTGGATCGCCGCGGATTCGGAGTGCTATTTCTCCGCCTGGAGATTTTCCACTTCCTACTCTTCATGCTCCATGCAACCCATCTATGTCAGCTAGTTTGGTTACGTCTGCCCCCCATGTTGGGCCTGCTTTGCTTCTTGGGCCAGCTTTGCATGAGCAGTCATAGCCCACCACCCCACCTTTGGATATCCCCTCTACCCAGGAAGTCGATGCTCTATTTGATAATATGGTCAATGACATGGTGGACCGTGCTCTTACCTGCTCTAAATGTCACCAGCGGCGCCACCTGTCGGTCTCCTGTCCTGTCTGCCTGGCTTGCTCACGTAATGGTCATCGTCAACGAGATTGTATTAATTGGGAAAGTTATAATGGTTGTGTTTGGAGAGTAAAAAAATAGCAACAAAATCCAGAAAAATCTCCTCTGTTGGTTCCCATACCCGCCACGAGTCAGCCTGCTATTCCCTCTCCAAGGGACTCCTCGGGTATAGAGACGGCCCACGCACTGGCGTAGACAAGTCCCATCGGGTCTGGACCTATTCCTGAGCACCATCAACCATCTCCACCTCCACCAGAGCAAGACATGGCAAACTTTCCCTTGGATCCTCTCGACTTCCTTCCGCCGAGGTTTGAGATCATCAACGGTAGACCAACCCGGCTGCCTCGGACCTTCTTCTTTCCCGCCATTGCTCCAGACCGGCGCCACGAGCAGTTCGCCATTGGCATTGTGGAGCCACCACCTCTGCTTGGGCAGATTCATCACTTCCGCCAACTGGTTAGTGATTATGTGATGACTCAGATTCACCCTGAAGTTCTTAGTGATCAGCAATGGATTGAGTGTGTGGGCTTGTTTGAGTTTCGTACTCCTGCATCTAGGCATGCTATTATGAATCATCCACCTTATAATCTTGGCAATGGTCACTTTTTCGGTTTATTCCTCATGATCAAGGCATCAATCACAGAGCCACTCAGGGTTTTCGTAGTGGTTGGATAATGATGTTGGGTGTTCCTTTGGATTACCGTACTACACAACATATCTCTGATGCAGTTAGCACTTTTGGTCGATTTCATATCTAGCATCAAGATGATCCGTGGATGGTTAGAACACTGGTTTACGTTTCTTTTCCATGCCCTCAGCAAGTGCCCAGAGATGTTGTCTATCGTGTGTATGCTGATTTTGGGGCTACACGTATTTCTTGGACTGCGCTGATCTATGTTCTCTCTGCGGAATTTGCTGATATTCTGCCGGCGGATGAAGATCCGATGCCGTTCAACTCAAAACCTCATCCGTTGCCTGGTAACATGCCTTTTGATGATGTCAATTTCATCATGCCTGGGTTTCCAGAGCTGGGATGGAACGAGGCCCCGCATGCACATAATGATGAGCAGCTGCATGCCAACCAGCATGACAATGTGGTTATTGAGGAAGTTCTTGAGAATGAAGATCAACCTGTTTCTCAAGAATCAGTGGTCATGCAAAACTCTGGACCAGTTAAATCTGCTGAGGGATCTATCAATGATCATCAAGGTGTTCTTGCAGCGTATGTGCTGCCTCTCATCCAGCCTCCTCTTGTTATTGCCAGGTTTTAACTGTTTTTAGACCCGTGCTTCCTCCGATGATGGAATGGACCAGATCTTTTCAGCGTATGTTGCCTATCTTTGATATGATGCACATACCTCGAGGGTTACACTTCTGTAGCCCTCTCAAGCCGGCTGTTCTATCAAAGCGCTCATGGGAAGTTTCTTTTTCATTCTTTGCTATGGGTAGCAAGATGGTGTTTCAGCCTTCCCCTGTTCTCCAGAGAGTGTTTGTTCCAAGGAAGCCACCAGTAGCTCGAGCTTACTATTTTGATTCTGTGGCTGAGGATCACCCTATGGATGAATCTGCTTTGTCTGCTGTTGAGATGTCTGCCTTCAACTTCTCTACTGCTCCGGTTGGGTGCCCAGCTCGTGCTCGTAAACCAAATACTGTGATTGTCGAGTCTGAGGTCAGACGCAGTGCCAGGTTATCTGCTCTTCGTGATGGTTTCATGCGCTCCCCTCAGGCCAAGCCTGCACCATTGAAGAAACTAGCTGCAAAATCATAGAAGAAGCACAAGGTTTCAACCACTGATGAGCTGCCACAAGTTCCTCCTCCAACTGAAGATCAAGTTGCTGTCCCGCCTCCTACTCCAATCAACATGCTGCAATGAGTTGGACTTCGTCTTGGCATTGGACCTGAGAAGCTCACCAAGGAGAAGTTTGAGGCTTCTTCATGCAACGCCACATCTGCCTCTTCTAGTTCTAATTATAGCTAGATCTTTGCTATGGTGGGGTTTATGGTTAACCCTTGTGAAAACCATTTATCTTGCTTTTATGTTTTAGGTTTTATCTGAACTTTTATGCTGTTACTTGGCTTAACTTGCACTGCCATGATGTGGCAGTCTTTTGTTGTTGCTTTACCCTGGTCTGTAATGAATCAGTGCGACTTTAGAGACTGGAAAGTGCTGTGCTGTAATGTTCGTGGACAGAATTCAGATGATAGGCAGCATGCAGTTTGTCAAAAAATAGATGAGTGTGCTTGTTAAATTGTTTGTCTTCAAGAAACCAAATGTGAGGTTATTGACCAGCGCTTTATTCGTAAGTTTTGTCCATGATGCTTTGATCATTTTGTTCATGTGCCATCTGCTGGAGCTTCGGGTGGGCTTTTGGTTGTGTGGAATTCAGCTATGTTTGCTGGTAATCTAATACAATCTGCTAGTTTTGGAATTGTTGTGGAGTTCAAGTCCACTCATAACTCTCAAAATTGGACAATGGTCACTTTTTATGGGCCCTGTCAAAACCCAGCCAGGGATGTTTTTGTTAATTGGTAGCACGATCTGATTATTCCTGATGATGCTAACTGGCTGTTAGTGGGTGATTTTAATGTCCTGCGCTCCTTGGACAATCGGAATAAACCTGGTGGTGACATTAATGACATGTTTATTTTCAATGAAGTTATTGGACATCTTGTTCATAATCGAACTTCCACTTAAGGGCAGAAAATATACATGCTCAAATATGCAAACTGTTCCTCTACTTTATCAGATTGATTGGTTCTTCACAACTCCATCATGGACTTGTTCTTATCCTAATACTTTGGTCTTGCCACTAGCCAGAACTGCTTCAGACCATGTGCCATGTGTGGTACAAATCAAAACTGCTATCCCTAAGGCCAAAGTATTTAGATTTGAAAATTATTGGACTAATCTACCTGGTTTTCTTGATTGTGTTAGTGAGTCTTGGAACAAGGCAATTCACAAGAAATCTGTAGCTGCTATCATTTTTGCCAAATTTAAAGCACTCAGACATGCCCTTAAACATAGGCACATTGGCCTTTCTAAGGTCAAGGCTCTAATTTCAAGTTGCAACAAAGTCATTCTTTGCTTGGATGGCCTTGAGGAAATTAGGCCTTTGTCTGGGCCTGAGGAAACATTTAGGAAGATTGTTAAGCTCCATCTTGAGGAAATACTTAGACTGCAGTTTATATACTGGAAGCTGAGATGCACCATCAGGAGTATCAAAGTAGGAGAGGAAAATAATAAAAAAATTCCATGCTATGGCCACTGAGAGATATAGGAGCAACTCTATTTCAACTATAACTTCTGATACTGGACATGTGACCTCTGATCATGCAACAATTGTTGGCCTCTTTTTGCAAGAATTGAAGCAGAGGATGGGATGTGCTAATAACACTGAAATGGGTTTTGGCATGCCCGACATTATCCAAAAGGTTGAGGGACTTGATGATTTGACTAAGCCTTTTTCTCAGCAGGAAATTGACTGTGTTATTAAAAAGATGCCCTCTGACGGAGCTCCTGGACCAGATGATTTCACTTGCCTTTTTCTCAAAAAGTGTTGGGAGATTATTAAAGATGGTTTTCAACAATTGGTTAAGGAGTTTTATGAAGGACATCTTGATCTGGAGTGTATCAACAGTTCTCTCATAACTCTGATCCCTAAAAAGCTAGCACCTGAGGGTTTGAATGACTACAGGCCTATTTCTTTGACTAATACATGTTTGAAAGTTCTCACCAAACTTCTTGCAAACAGACTGCAAAAAGTGATTCTCTCATGTATCCACAAAAACCAATATGTGTTTATCAGATCCAGGTCTATTCAGGATTGCTTGGCCTGGTGCTTTGAGTAAATTCACCAATGTCAAGCTTCAAAGAGACGAATTGTCTTGCTTAAGTTGGATTTTACTAAGGCTTTTGGCACCATTGAGCATGATGCTATTCTCAGGATTCTTAGATATACAAGGGCTTTATTGATAAATGGATAGTGTCACATCCCTAGTTCTGGTCTGCTCTGGGCTAGCTTGTCATGTTTTGCATCATGTTTAATTTGCATTTAATCTTGAGATGGGGGTTGATCAAACCCTAGCACCAGAAAGAACTTAGTAGGTTCAAATAAAATATTTTTTCAATGAACCAAAAATGCCTTTGAAAATGTTCATGATTTTTGATAAAGGTGAAAACCTCTGCCAAAACTGATGAACATATTTCTAGGTCATTCTGGATTTTTGAATTAATCCAATACATATTTGAATTGGAGCAACTTAAATGCTATATATATTTTAAATGCTCCAAAAATGCTTGAAATTGTTAAGGGTCACTAGAATAATCCAGAAAGCACCCATAATTATTTCTAGGATTTTATGAAGTGGTTAAGTATTTAATTTAAACCAAACAGATGAGAAAAAAATAGAAAACAGGACAAAATAGAAAAATAGGCAGAGAGATAGTTGCCTGGGCTGACTTGCCTGGCGCTCTAGCCGGCCCAACACTGTGCAGCCCAGCCAGCACAGCGCCTTCTTCAACCATCTGCCAGAAGGCGAGGTAGCTGCGTGGAGAGCGCACAGTGGAGCTGCGCCAGCTCCTGCTTGTCGCCTCCTGCTTCCCCCCTCGCGTCTGGCAACACCACGTCTCCTTGACCCCTCTCTCTCTCGTACCCGTAGCCTCTCCCCTCCCCTCCTGCTCTCTCTCACAGCCACCCAAACCAGCCGGTGCCCGCCGCCGCAAAGCACCGCGCCCACTGCCGTCCCCTTGCCAGGTGGCTGTGACCTCTAGCTCTGCCTCGATGCCGTGAAGCTCCAGGCTGAAGAACGCGCCTGCGAATGCCCTGATGTCGGTGTTCTGGGAACGGGTGTCCCCAGACTTGCCTGCCTACAGCCTGCGGCGTGGCTCAAGTGATGGGCCAGTACGACCCATCTTCATCAACTCAAACTCAAGACCCTCGCGAGGGGCCAAGCCTCGTGGGGAAGACGACACAAGGCTTCCTCAGGCACGGCCTCACCAGGCTGGCTCTCGAGGAGGCGGAGAGATCAAGGCAAGGGTACATCGCGAGGTGCTCGTGACGCAAGCCATGATGATCGAGACCAGGCGGGCGTTAGGCGGGCGCCGGCCTGTGCAGTGTCCTTGTTTCCTCTTTGGTGCAAAGGGGGCAAGCACAGGCGCGGAGTACCGAGGCATCAGGCAAAGGATACCATTTCGGTGCAATGAGACCAAGACCAGCATAGCAGCAAGACGGAGGTCACCGTGGAGCCCAAGACGGCGTCATCGCCAGTGCCTTTGGCAGCCGAAGACCAACTTTAGTCAGGATAACTTGTACTAGATGTTCCCCTTCAAAATAGCCGTTGTTGGCGCCCTTCCCGCTCAATATTTGGGAAGAGGACCAGTGCCTCTATATATAGAGATAGCCACCACAGTAGGAGGGGATCAGATCCTTCCCAAGCAAACCACCACCACAAGAACACCTTTCGCGAGGCTGTTCTTCCCTTGTACTGTTCATCATCAACCCCTGAGGCAATCCACCACACCACACACTGGAGTAGGGTATTACACCACAACGGTGGCCCGAACCAGTATAAATTTTGTGTCCCTTGTGTTGTTCATCGTTTAGCTTAGATTCTCAGCGAGGCGTTGAGACGTGGATCGGTAGGGGGAGGATCTCCGCGTGCACCGCAGAGTTCGAACCTTAAGGATTTTGCCAGAACCCGATATCCGACATTTGGCGCGCCAGGTAGGGATGCACCAGAGCTCTCTCTTCCGTTGACCCACTCTTCGTCAACACCACGCTTCACCCTCATGGCAGACAACGCACCACCCGCTCCGGCTACCGACGCCGGCACTGGGGCAGGGGGCTCCGAGCCTTGGCCCCCACTTTGCGGCAGGTACAGTGGCCGAACAAGTTCAAGCCAGACATGCGGCCGCGCTATGACGGCGCGTCGGATCCGCTAGCTTTCCTGCTGGCGTATGAGAAGGCCGCCCTCAAGGACGGGGTGACGACAAGGTCATGGCTAACTGGCTTCCCATGGCCCTCACCGGCGCCCCGCGCATGTGGCTGCACCACTTGCCAGCGGCTTTGGTGGCCTCCTGGGAGGAGCTGTGCAGCCTATTCCTCGCCCATTATGTTGCGCCGGCGCCCCCGGTCGTCACAGCTCTCTTGGGCAGCTCACGAGCACCCCCTCGAGCCGCCACGTAAAGCCGTTCGTCCGCCAGATCGGCGCCGCCCTCACGCGCCGCGAAGCTCCTCCGGGTTGGGTGGCACCCAAGGCCGACCTGACCTTTAGCTTGGACAACCACCCCGCCAGCACCGCCTGCTCGGGTGCGCTCCCGATGCTATGCACTCCCACCATCTGCCAAGTGGCCGTCACCAAGACCCCCATCGACGGCGGTGCCGGTCTCAACGTGCTCTCGGTGGAGGCCTTTAGCCTCCTCCACGTGCCCCTGGAGCGACTCTGACCCAGCAGGTCGTTCTCGGGCATCGGAGGTAGTTCCACAGGCTCCCTAGGGTAGATCCGCCTCCCGGTGACCTTTGGCACCCACGACAACTTTCGCACGGAGCTGGTCGACTTCGACATCGCCCCCATCATCCTCCCGTAGAACGCCATCCTCGGCTACCCTGCCTTGGCCCAGTTCATGGCAGCGACTCACCAGGCCTACAACCTCATGAAGATGCCCGGGAGCAGCGGCGTCCTGACTATAGCTGGGGATATGAAGGACGCTCTACAGGCGCTCAAGCTCGCCTTCATGGCGGCCGCAGTGGCGTAGCCCACCAGCGCCGACAGCCTCAAGGCCAAGGGGGCTGCGCCAACCAAGAAGAAGCAACTGTTCACCCAAGACAAGGCGGACACTAAGCAGGTACCAGTCGATGAAGATGGATCCTCTGGCGCCACCTTCACCATAGGCGCCAATCTCGACTCCGAGCAAGAGGAGGCTCTAGTGAAATTCTTGCGCGCAAACAAGGAGGTGTTCGCGTGGAAGCCCATGCAGCTAACGGGGGTCCCAAGACAGGTGATCGAGCACCACCTGAACGTGTGCCCTAATGTGCGCCCCATGAAGCAGAAAGCAAGGCGACAGTCCACCGAGAAGCAGGCCTTCATCGTCCAAGAAACCCGCAAGCTAGAAGCGGTGGGAGTCATTCGCGAGGTTCGCTATCCGGAATGGCTGGCCAACCCTGTTGTTGTGCCGAAGAAGGGAGGAAAGGAGCGCATGTGCGTCGACTTCATCAACCCCAACAAGGCCCGCCCTCAAGATCCGTTCCCGCTCCCCCGCATTGACCAAATCGTCGACTCCACTACTGAATGCGACCTGTTGTGCTTCCTGGATGCCTTCTCGGGTTACCACCAAATCAAGATGGCAGTGGAAGATGTGGAGAAAACGGCTTTGTAAGGGCATATTTATCCCTAAGGTGTTTTTGTGATTGATGACAATGCTTTTGCGGACTAATCGTGTGCCTTGAGTTTCTCAGACGCTTCATAGCTAGGCACAAGACGGTTCGGTGCCCCTCGAAGACTATTGAAGACGATGTTGTTCTACATTTCTTTTTGGTGGATTTGAATCGTAGGAGAGCCGTACTATTAACAGGGGGTCCGCGTCGGAAAGGTTTGGGTGGAATCACCACGCACACGTTTCCCTCCTTGTCTCCACCTTTCCCTTGCAGTTTGGAGCTTCCCCCGGTTATCCTCTTTGTGATTGTCCTGGCTGATATTGCAGAGCTTGTGGCAGTACTCCTCCCTGGAGCGGTAGTACCGCAAGCACCTGCGGTAGTACCGCTGGAGCCCATGGTAGTACCGCTCCTCTGGAGTTGTAGTACCATGGCTCCCAGGCCTAGTGCCGCTGCGGTGCGGTAGTAGGGGCGGATGTAATTTTTTACATCCGCGCACCCACGGTAGTACCGCACGTCGCACGCGGTAGTACCGCGGGTGCCAACGGTAGTACCGCTCCCCTGGAGTCGTAGTACCGAGGCCTCATGCCTAGTACCACTGCTTCGCGGTAGTAGGAGCGGATGTAATTTTTTACATCCGCGCCTCCATGGTAGTACCGCACTTTGTGCGCGGTAGTACCGCGCGCGGCCTGGTTCAGCTGCCATACGGTAGTACCGCTCCCTAGCGGTAGTACCGCGTCGGATATTTGCACTGTTTCTTTTCCAGCGGAAGTAGGCATGGATGTATTTTTATTCATCCGCGCCCTTCGTAGGCTAGGACTTTCCTGCCTTGCGGTAGTACCGCAAGGGGGAGTAGTAGTACCGTGCTCGCGGAAGTACTGCTCTTAGTCAGGCATGTCCTAGTCTCTGCTGCTGCTGCGGAAGTACCCTGGTCCCCCATGGTAGTACCACGTGGCCTTGCGGTAGTACCGTGTTCCTGGAGCGGTAGTACCGCATGTCACGGGCTGGACATGTGGATAATGGTTGGATCTTTTCCATAGCTATAAAAGGGGTGTCTTCTACCTCTAGTTGACCACCTCTTCCACCTCTAAGCTCCATTGTTGCTCCAAGCTCCATTTTCGCCCGATCTCTCTCCCTAGCCAATCAAACTTGTTGATTTGCTCAGGATTGGTTGAGAAGGCCTCGATCTACACTTCCACCAAGAGAGATTTGATTCCTCCCACTTATCCCTAGCGGATCTTGTTACTCTTGGGTGTTTGAGCACCCTAGACATTGAGGTCACCTCGGAGCCATAGTTCATTGTGGTGAAGTTTCGTGGTGTCGTCGGGAGCCTCCAATTAAGTTGTGGAGATTGCCCCAACCTTGTTTGTAAAGGTTCGGTCGTCGCCTTCAAGGGCACCAATAGTGGAATCACGGCATCTCGCATTGTGTGAGGGCGTGAGGAGAATACGGTGGCCCTAGTGGCTTCTTGGGGAGCATTGTGCCTCCACAGCGCTCCAACGGAGATGTACTTCCCCTCAGAAGGAAGGAACTTCGGTAACACATCCTCGTCTCCACCGGCTCCACTCTTGGTTACCTCGCGCCTTTACTTTTGCAAGCTTACTTGTGTTGTATCCCTTGCTTGCTCGTGTCCTTGTTGTTGTTGCATCATATAGATTGTTCACCTAGTTGCATATCTACACAACCTACTTTGATGCAAAGTTTAATTTGGTAAAGAAAAGCTAAAAATTGTTAGTTGCCTATTCATCCCCCCCTCTAGTCAACTATATCGATCCTTTCAATTGGTATCCGAGCCTCGTCTCTTTGTTAAGGACTTTGCCGTCCGAAGAGTATGGTTGACACCGTAGACCATGGGGAGGAGGAGCACTCCGGTGTGAATCCGATCTCGTCTACGGGTGATCGGGAAACCATGGTGTCCCGTGAGGAATTCAATGTGGCCTTGGACACATTGAAAACCTCCATGACAACCACGGTAGAAAGCATGTTTAATAAATTCTTAGAAGGACTTAAACTGCCTACCTCGCCGTTGAAAGTGGGTGATCCCACTAACAAGGTGACGGATGCTAACTCCGACAAGGGGGAAGCTAATAGTGAGAAGGGTCCTTCTACTAGTGGTAGAAATGGCACCGGCATCTTTGCCCATGTGGAACCTCCAACTTATGGAGGACCGATTCCCTCTACTCATTTAAATCATGCCGGTCCTCCTCCTAACATTGTGACAAATGAGGATTTTGATTCTTGGGTGTATCGCTTCAAGCGTCATTTAAATCATGTGAATACTAATCTTTGGAGAATCTTTGAAGAAGGTTTCTATCCACATGATCGAAGCAACTTCACCCCGAGAGAAGTGGTGGATAATCAATTCAATGAGAGTGCTCTCTTCATCATCCAAGATGCAATACTTCCCGAAGATCTCCCTCATCTTCGACCCCATGCCATGGCCAAAGACGCATGGCAATGCATTGTGTCTCTCTATGGAGGAAGTGCTAGCATTCAACGCTCCAACTATGAAGTGGTGCAAGATGAAGCCGATGAGTTTGCAATGGAAGAAGATGAAGAACCTCGTGAGCTCTTTTGAAGAGTGACCAAACTCGCGGTATCACTCTGAGATCATGGGAGAAAGGACATGGACGACAATTGGATCAAGCGCAAGTTCCTCAAGGCCATGATGCCCTACAACAAGGCCATGTCCTCCGTCATTCATCAAAGACCGGACTTCCACTCCATGACCTCAAGGGAAGTGTTGGATGAGTTCGTAGCAATGAGCATCTTGGACAAGACCGCCGACAATGCGGTGCTACGGTCTCAAAGGGCAAAGAAGCCCAACCTTGCCTTGAAGGCCAAGGTTATTGTGTAAGAATAGGAAGAAGAGGAAGATGAGGAAAGCAACCCTGAAGACACGAAATATGATTATCATGAGCACATGGCTCTTGCTTCAAGACAATTTTGGAGCAAGAAGAATTCAAGACCCAACTTCAACAAGAACAACTCAAGTGGCTTCAAGGCCAAGCAACGAGTTAGAACTTGTTTCAACTGTGGCAACGTGAGCCATTTCGTTGCGGATTGTCCTTACGAGAAGCGGGAAGACAATGGTGACAAGTTCATCCGAAAAGACAAAGCCAAGTCCTTCCCCAACAAGAACAACTTCACCAAGAAGACTCCTACTCGTGGGTTGGTGGTTCAAGAAGAATACCATGAGGATGACGATGATGATGAAAATGGAGAAGCAATGGCCATGGCCTCCGTTGCCATTGCTACCACTCCCCGGGTGTCTCTCTTTGATTCACCCAACGAGAACATCACCACCAAGTGCCTCATGGCTAAAGCGTCTAACAAGGTAACCCCCAACATCAAAACCACCATCATTACTAATCCCTCTTTGGAGGGTTGCATTGATGAACATGATGGGTCTAATGAGGAAGTGAATGACTTTGACTCATTTATGAGTAAGCTTAAGGGAAAATCCAAGAAGCACTTTGTTGCTCTCTTGGAACAACTTGGTGAAGCCAATGACATGATCGAGGCTCGTGAAGAAACTATCTCTAAGATGGAAGGTCATAGTCGTGACTATGGCGATGAGATATCGGATCTCTCTAATGCTCTTGAGGAAGAGCGTGGGCATCGTTTGACTCTTGAGGAGTCATAAAATGATGACCATGCTAAGTTAAAGAAAGATCTTGATCATGCTCTTGTCATGTCTCGTGTGCTAACCTCCGAGAAGGCTAAACTTGGGGTTGATCATGCTAGACTCAAGGAGGAGTTTGATGTACTTGACAAGGCCCACAAGGTCTTGAAGGGTGCTCACGCTAACCTCAAGGAGTCTCATGCTCAACTCCAAGTTATGCTAACCAAGGAAAAGGCCACCTTTCCTCATATGGTATTAATTGATAATGCATATGCTACTAACCCGTGTTGTGAGCATGTGCATCTTGTGGAGGAGAATGCCAAGTTGAAGGATCAACTTGAGAAAGGCCTTGTGACATGCATTCAAGGTGAGAAGAACCTCAATGACCTTTTGAGCAATCGAAAGGAAGTTGTGGCCAAGAAGGGAATTGGGTTTGCACCCAAGTCCAAGTATAAGAAGAAGAATGACAAGACCAAACGACCTCCTCCTCTCAAGCAAACTTTTGTGAAAGAGGGAGATGGTGCTCCTAAGGATAAGAAGGAAAATGTGAAGGGTGTTGATGTCAAAAAGGGCAAAACCATCTCCTCCAACAAAGCTGGCGACTTTAACCCATCATATGTGTTGTGCCCTGCTAGTGATGGGCATGTTTATGCTAAATTTGTTGGTTCTTCTTATGAGTACATTGAATGGTCTATATGGGTTCCTAAGACCCTTGTTACTAACATCAAAGGACCCATTACTAAATGGGTACCTAAAACCAAGCATTGATCTCTTGTAGGTGTTTGCTTCCGGTGGGGAATCATGGTTGCTCGATAGTGGAGCAACAAATCATATGACCGGGAGCAAGGATTTGGTGGTGGACGTGCAAAAGATTCCATCTATGCCCACCAATGTCGATTGGGGTGATGCCTCACATTCTAAGGTATTGGGTCTTGGCAAGGTTGTCATTTCTCATGATCTAACGATCGAGAAAGTCATGCTTGTTGAGTCCCTTGCATACAATTTACTTTCTGTTCATCAACTTGCACTCATGGGTTTTGCTACTTTCTTTGACATTGATACCGTGGCCCTCTTGTGGAGCAAGACTCTTAAAGTAGCCTTTGTTGGGCATGTCGATAACGGTCTCTATGTGATTAACTTTTCAGAGCGACCCACTAAAACCGCGACATGCCTAATGGCTAAAGTTGACGTGGGATGGCTTTGGCATCGCCGTTTAGCCCACGTCAATATGAGATCTTTGCAAAGTCTTCTCAAGGGGGACCATGTCCGTGGACTAACAAATGTTAGTTTTGCCAAAGATCGTGCTTGCAGTGCTTGTATTGAAGGAAAGCTTCATGAGAAGGCTCACCCTCCCACGACCATCATCTACTCGAAGAGACCCTTGGAGCTGCTTCACATGGATCTCTTTGGGCCTCCATCGTTTGATAGTCTTGGAGGTAGAAAGTATTGCTTGGTGATTGTGGATGACTATTCAAGATATATTTGGGTATATTTCTTCAAGAGGAAGAGTGAGACTCAACAAACCGTCATTGACTTTGCAAATGAAGCTCAACGTCAACATGATGCAAAGATCTTGACAATAAGAAGTGACAACGGCACCGAGTTCAAGAACTACACCTTGGATGAGTTTCTTAGTGATGAGGGTATCAAGCATCAATATGCTGCACCATATACCCCTCAACAAAATGGTGTCGCGGAGAGGAAGAATTGGACGTTGATGGATGCGGCAAGTACCATGATGGCAGAGTTCAAGTCTCCATACAACTTTTGGGCCGAAGCCATCAACACAGCATGTCATGCATCCAATCGGCTCTATCTCCGCAAGGGCTTGAACAAGACTCCTTATGAAATACTCACCAGTAATAAGCCAAATCTCAAGTACTTCCGGGTGTTTGGGTGTAAGTGTTTCATTCTCAAGAAAGGTGTTCGTTTGTCTAAATTTGAGGCTAGAGCTTATGAGGGCATATTTGATGGTTATGCTACAAACTCTCATGCTTACCGTGTCCTCAACAAGTCCACCGGACTCATTGAGGAGATGTCTAACGTAGAATTTGACGAAAATAACGGCTCCCAAGTGGAGCAAAGTGGTACTTGTGATGTAGGTGATGAAATTCCTCCCCAAGCCATAAGAAGAATTGGTATTGGTCATATTCTACCCACTGAGGAACCCCTTGTGGCCGAAGGAGAAGGACAATGCTCCACTCAAGTGGAGCCATCACCTCCCCAAGACCCACACGCTTCCGAAGAACAAAGTGAAGGCCCTCAACCTCGTGAACAAGACCAAGGGCAAGATCAACCTCAAGATGGTGGTGAACCTCCAAATGATGCCCAGGGTCAAGTTCTCCCCCTCGAGCAAGTTCAAGATCATGAGCAAGCTCAAGATCAAGAACAAGCTCAAGACGGCGCTCAAGATAATCAAGTTAACCCTCCTCCTTCCACATCCGAGGAGGAATTAGAGCGTCGTGCCGCGAATATTGCTTCCAAGCTCACCACCAAAGGACATCTCATGGAGAATGTGGTTGGAAGCCTAAGAAAGGGGGTAAGCACTGTAGACAATTAGCAAACTATTGTGAACATCACGCGTTTGTCTCTTGTGTTGAACCCCGAAAGGTCTATGAGGTGCTCGAAGATCCGGATTGGCTCAATGCCATGCATGAAGAACTCAACAACTTTGAGTACAACAAGGTGTGGATATTGGTGCCAAGGCCGTCGGGGAACCACAACGTCATTGGAGCCAAGTTGATATTCAAGAACAAGCAAGATGCTCATGGGAACATCATTCGCAACAAGGCAAGATTGGTAGCACAAGGCTACTCCCAAGTCGAGGATATCGACTACGGTGAAACCTTTGCTCCCGTTGCTCGCCTTGAATCCATACGTTTGTTGATTGCTTATGCTTCCCATCACAACTTTAAGTTGCAACAAATGGATGTGTAAAGTGCTTTTCTTAATGGTCCTATTAATGAGTTGGTCTATGTCAAGCAACCCCCCGGGTTCAAGGATCCCTACTTCCTGGATCATGTGTATCAACTCGATAAGGCACTCTATGGCCTTAAACAAGCCCCACGTGCGTGGTATGACCACCTTACCGAGTTGTTGCAAGTTCGTGGATTTGAGGTGGGGCAAATCGATCCCACTCTTTTTACTAAGAAGGTCAAAGGGGAGTTGTTTGTATGCCAACTATATGTTGATGATATTATCTTTGGTTCCCCTAACAAAGCTTTCAATGAGGAATTTGCCGCTCTCATGACCTCCAAGTTCAAGATGTCTTCGATGGGAGAGTTGAAGTTATTCCTTGGTTTTGATATCAAACAAAGAAGAGAAGGTACCTTCATCAACCAAGCCAAATACACTCAAGACATGCTAAAAAGATTCAAGGTAAGTGATGTCAAGCCAACTTCTACTCCAATGCCTACCAAGTGCCAACTTGACATTGATCCCAATGGTAAAGCGGTGGATCAAAAGGTATATCGCTCCATGATTGGCTCCTTGCTTTACCTTTGTGCATCTTGACCGGATATCATGTTGAGTGTGGGAATATGTGCACGGTTTCAAGCCGCGCCGAAGGAAAGCCACTATGTGGCGGTCAAGCGAATCTTTCGATATTTGGCTCATACCCAAAACTTTGGCTTATGGTACCCAAGAGGGGCAAACTTCAAGCTTGAAGGATATACAGATTCCGATTGGGCCGGAGACAAAGTGGATAGGAAGTCCACTTCCGGAGGGTGCCAATTTCTTGGTTGCTCCTTCGTGAGTTGGTCTTCCAAGAAGCAAAGTTGTGTGTCTCTCTCGTCCACCGAGGCGGAATATGTGGCGGCTGGTAGTAGTTGTGCTCAACTCTTATGGATGAGGCAAACTTTAAAGGAGTACAATGTCATTTGTGACAAAGTGCCTGTTTGGTGTGATAATGAAAGTGCCATCAAGATTTCTCTCAACCCGGTGCAACACTTCAAGATGAAGCATATTGACATTCGGTATCACTACATTCCGGATCACATTAGGCGAGGGGAGATCGAGCTCAAGTATGTCAACACTCATGATAACCTTGCAGATATTTTCATGAAGCCCTTGGATGACGCAAGATTTCGTGAGTTAAGGAATGAGCTAAATATCATCGATTCGAGCAATGGAACTTGAACCCTTGCACCTCCCACCACACTCAACTTGTTGTCTAGTTTAGGTGTAGGCATGGACATAGGGGGAGTGTTGTTCTCTCAATGAACTCTCCCTCCCCCCATTATGCATAAATCGATCAACTCTTTCACATTAGCCATTTTTGATGGTACTTGTGCTTCAAAGACGAGTTTTGGTCATGGGCCTAAGGATAATTCTTTGCCGTGCCATACCAACTGACTCAAACATAGGTGGCTCCGGCCACCGCCCTCTCCTTTTGAGAGGTAGTGACACGTGGTTGCTTCTTGTTGTCTTTCTGCCTTTGGGTTGTGCATGTTCTTGTGGTGTCTCTTGTGCTAAAAGTTTCCTTGCAAAGACCTCTTTTATGTGTTGAAACCTGCTTTTTCTTGAGATCACGGTACTACCGCAGCCTACTACGGTACTACCGCCCCCGCGCGGCAGTAATTTTTTACTACCGCCTGGGAGAGCGGTACTACCTCTTTGGTGCGGTACTTCCGCCCAAGCAGTACTATCGCGATGATGTGCGGTACTACCGCGCTGTCGCAGATGCGTGGGGATAAGGATAGGCAGGGGGAGTTCTAACTCCCCCATACCCATTCGTCAGTTTTCCCCAGTTCCTCTCTCTCTCTCTCCCTCGCTCAAGAACGGGGCCGGCGTCCTTCGCCGGATCTCCACCTCCGGCTTCTCTCCTGCGATTCCATCCGGTGGGATCGTTCCCCACCACGTGCTCTTGCCATGGACCAAGGTCTTTCCCAAACTCCATCTCGTTTTGGTTGTTTTCTATGCTCTAGGTTTTTGGGGAGACATATGTGTTCTTGAGATTTTTAGGCTAAATCTATGCAAGAGTAGGATGTAGGAGAGTAGTATTGAGTAGGGATTATACTTGACATATTGTCCTGTGCTAGATTTTATCAACCGTAGTATCGACGTGGTTTCGCGGTTCTTCTCAGATTCAAACTTTGGTTTGGATCTGACGCGGCGCGGTACTACCGCGCCACATGTGCGGTACTACCGCCCGTCAGGCGCGGTACTACCGCACGCGCTGCGACACTAGGATCTTACTACCGCTCCCACCCCGGTACTACCATGACCTCACACGGTACTACCGTGACTTGGAGCGGTACTAAAATTTTAGTACCGCAGCATCCGGCAGTACTACCGTGGGTCCAATCTATCTCATGGAAACTTTCACGTATACTTTCTATGTGTTTCTTGTGCTTTCCCGTGGTCTATGCATTGATCCTTTTTGCTTGTCGTGGGTGTTTTGCGTTTTGTGTCTCAGGAGGTGGCTCTCGCCGTTCCAATCCCAGTCGTGACACTGGCTCCAAGCGTCTGCGCAATCAAGGTGAAGCACCAGAGGGCTCCACTACCCCCAAGCACCATGTCAAGACCTCCGCTAGTAAGCACAAGGAACCCACTCAGGGCATGGATGAGATACCCCAATCTGAGTTCATCCGTCTCAGGCAGCTCAACCCGTATGTGAACCCTCGTGCTACTGTCAGAGGCTGTGAACTGTTTTGGACCAAACAGCAGACTCTCACTTATCTGGATGTCGTCAAGAACAAGCAAAATACCTACGTGGATGTCAAATGGATAGACATGCAACCTGAGGAAGGACAAGTTTCGTGAGTACTTTGGAGAAGCTCTGGACTTGGTGGAGCAGTTTGGTATTGAACATGTGATCTCTTTTCACCTTGACTATGACCCTGAGCTTATCTGTCAGTTCTTTGCCTCAGTATACTTTCACCCTGATGAGGAACGGAGGATGACCTAGATGACCAATGGCCGTAAGTTGACTGCTACCTGGAAGGAGTTCATGGATCTGCTCCAGATTCCTGATGACGGGCTCGACACTCCCGTGGGTGTTCGCCCCCATGCTAATTCTGAGTCTGCTAACAAGGACAAGCTTCAGCCATTCTATGTTGAGAAGGTGCTTCCCAATGGCAAGTCGGCGTGGGTGCTCAACTCTTTTCTGGATATCATGTATCGCATCTTCCGCAACTCTTTGTTCCCTCGCATTGGTGACAAGGACAAGGTTCATGCCTATATGGTGGATATGATGCTCCTATGCGAGGAGGCTCGTGTGTCTCAGACTCAACCACTTGATATCTCACACATCATGTGGTGTGAGCTTCGGTTTGCGGTGTTCAACCGCAAGGTTCCTATCTATGGACCATATCTATTTCTGTTGATCTCAAAGACTTGGGAGAAGATGTACCCTGGTGATGAGTTCCTTGCTCCAGACTGGATTCGACATGATCCCATCTGTCTCCGTGTCATGCCCAACTGGGCCAACACTACTACTCGTGCTGAGGCGTCTGCTCCAAGGAGGGTTGTTGATGAGGAGGAGGCTGGAGCAAAGGATGTTGCTGAGGACCGTGCTGCTAGGTCTTCCCATAGTTCCTCTGTGCCCTCGTGGGCCAAGAAGCTGAAGGACAAGATGAAGACTCTTTTCTGCATGCAAGCTAAGGGGCAGTACAGGACTCATGTGGCATCCAAGGAGAGTCGCCGCCGGGACAAGAAGATCTTGCAGCTGTATGGCGAGGACGTGTCTGGCGGTTCTGAGGATCGCATCACTCCAGAGGCCGAGTGGATGGAGAAACAAGGCTACAGGTGGACTGATTCTGAGGAGGACGTCGAGGAGACCATTCCTGCCACCGAGTTTGACGAGGAGCATGTTGGAAATATGCCCTAGAGGCAATAATAAATTAGTTATTATTATCATATTTCCTTGTTCATGATAATCGTTTATTATCCATGCTATAATTGTATTGATAGGAAACTCATATACATGTGTGGGTACATAGACAACACCATGTCCCTAGTAAGCCTCTAGTTGACTAGATCGTTGATCAATAGATGGTTACGGTTTCCTGACCATGGACATTGGATGTCGTTGATAACGGGATCACATCATTAGGAGAATGATGTGATGGACAAGACCCAATCCTAAGCCTAGCACAAAGATCATAGTTCGTATGCTAAAGCTTTTCTAATGTCAAGTATCATTTCCTTAGACCATGAGATTGTGCAACTCCCGGATACCGTAGGAATGCTTTGGGTGTACCAAACGTCACAACGTAACTGGGTGGCTATAAAGGTGCACTACAGGTATCTTCGAAAGTGTCTGTTGGGTTGGCACAAATCGAGACTGGGATTTGTCACTCCGGTAAACGGAGAGGTATCTCTGGGCCAACTCGGTAGGACATCATCATAATGTGCACAATGTGACCAAGGGGTTGATCATGGGATGATGTGTTACGGAACGAGTAAAGAGACTTGCCGGTAACGAGATTGAACAAGGTATCGGTATACCGACGATCGAATCTCGGGCAAGTACTATACCGCTAGACAAAGGGAATTGTATACGGGATCGATTGAGTCCTTGACATCGTGGTTCATCCGATGAGATCATCGTGGAACATGTGGGAGCCAACATGGGTATCCAGATCCCGCTGTTGGTTATTGGCCGGAGAACGTCTCGGTCATGTCTACATGGTTCCCGCACCCGTAGGGTCTACACACTTAAGGTTCGATGACGCTAGGGTTATAAAGGAAGTTTCTATGTGGTTACCGAATGTTGTATGGAGTCCTAGATGAGATCCCGGACGTCACGAGGAGTTCCGGAATGGTACGGAGGTAAAGATTTATATATGGAAAGTTGTTGTTCGGGTTCTGGAAAAAGTTCGGGTTTTTCCGGTATTGTACTGGGAAGCTTCCAGAAGGTTCCGGAGGATTCCAGAGGGGTCCGGAGGTCCAGAAATTGTTCCACCATGTCCAATACAATATCCACAAGAGGATAAAATGTCTATGATATGATCATAGAGATGAGTATCTGGGTTATGAGTTTGGTATGCAATTGAGACATTGTGGAAATCGTTTCACAACTAATACCACCCGGAACACCATAGTGTGATGGTGTGTCCGAACATCATAGTTGCACCCTAGTGGATATGGTGTGTACCATGATGTCTCTTATCAAATTACCACTATCGTTCATGGGTTAGGCATTAGAGACAATCGCACTCATTTTAATAGGGCACCACGTAATTCCGTTGAGACGACACCGTTTGAACTATGGTTTGGAGAAACCTAAACTGTCGTTTCTTAAAAGGTTGGGGCTGCGACGCTTATGTGAAAAAGGTTTCAGGTTGATAAGCTCGAACCCGAAGCGGATAAAATACATCTTCATAGGACACCCAAAACAGTTGGGTATACCTCCTAATTCAGATCCGAAAGCAATAGGGATTGTTTCTTGAATCGGGTCCTTTCTCGAGAAAAGTTTGTCTCGAAAAGTTGAGTGGGAGCATGGTGGAGACTTGATGAGGTTATTGAACCGTCACTTCAACTAGTGTGTAGCAGGGCACAGGAAGTTATTCCTGTGGCGCCTACACCAATTGAAGTAGAAGCTTATGATAGTGATCATGAAGTTTCGGATCAAGTCACTACCGTACCTCGTAGGGTGACAAGGATGCGTACTACTTCAGAGTGGTACAGTAATCCTGTCTTGAAGGTCATGTTGCTAGACAACAATGAACCTACGAGCTATGGAGAAGCGATGGTGGGCCCAAATTCCGACAAGTGGTTAGAAGCCATGAAATCCGAGATAGGATCCATGTATCAGCACAAAGCATGGACTTTGGTGGACTTGCCCGATGATCGGCAAGCCATTGAGATAAATGGATCTTTAAGAAGAAGACGGACGTGGGCGGTAATGTCACCGTCTATGAAGCTCGACTTGTGGCGAAGAGTTTTCACAAGTTCAAGGAAGTTGACTACGATGAGATTTTCTCATCCGTAGCGATGCTTAAGTCCATTGGAATCATGTTAGCATTAGCTGCATTTATGAAATCTGCCAGCTGGATGTCGAAACTAGTTTCCTTACCAGTTTTCATAAGGAAAGGTTGTATGCAATACAATCAGAAAGGTTTTGTCGATCCTAAGGATGCTAAAAGGTATGCTAGCTCCAGCGATCCTTCCATGGACTGGAGTAAGCATCTCGGAGTTGGAATATGCACTTTGATAAGATGATCAAAGATTTTGGGTTTATGCAAAGTTTATGAGAAACTTGTATTTCCAAAGAAGTGAGTGGGAGCAATATATAATTTCGGATGAGTATATGTTGTTGATATATTGTTGATCAGAAATGATGTAGAATTTCTGGAAAGCATATAGGGTTATTTGAAAAGTGTTTTTTCAATAGAAAACCTGGATTAAGCTACTTGAACATTGAGCATCAAGATCTATAAGGATAGATCAAAAACTCTAAATGGTACTTTCAAATGAGCACGTACCTTGACATGATCTTGAAGGTGTTCAAGATGGATTAGTCCAAGAAGGAGTTCTTGCCTGAGATGTAAGGTATGAAGTTAAGACTTAAAGCTCGACCACGGCAGAAAAGAGAGAAAGGACGAAGGTCGTCCCCTATGCTTTAGTAGTAGGCTCTACAGTATGCTATGCTATGTACCGCACCTGATGTGTGCCTTGCTACATATCTGGCAAGTGGGTACAAAGGTGATCAAGGAGTGGATCACTAGATAGTGGTCAAAATTATCTTTATAGGAATAAGGATATGTTTCTCGATTATGGAGGTGATAAAGAGTTCGGCGTAAAGGGTTACGTTGATGCAAGCTTTAACACCTATCCGAGTGACTCTGAGTAGCAAACCGGATACGTATAGTGGAGCAACCATTTGGAATAGCTCCAAGTGGAGCGTGGAAGCAGCATTTACAATATGACCTAGAGATTTGCGACGTACATACGGATCTGAATGTTGCAGACCCGTTGACTAAAACCTCTCTCACAAGCAAAACATGATCAAACCACAGAACTCATTGAGTCTTAATCACATGATGATGTGAACTAGTTTAATGACACTAGTAAACTCTTTGGATGTTGGTCACATGGCGATGTGACCTGTCAGTGTTAATCACATGGCGATGTGAACTAGATTATTGACTCTAGTGCAAGTGAGAGACTGTTGGAAATATTCCCTAGAGGCAATAATAAATTAGTTATTATTATTATATCTCCTTGTTCATGATAATCGTTTATTATCCATGCTATAATTGTATTGATAGGAAACTCAGATACATGTGTGGGTACATAGACAACACCATGTCCATAGTAAGCCTCTAGTTGACTAGCTTGTTGATTAATAGATGGTTACGGTTTCCTGACCATGGACATTGGACGTTGTTGATAACGGGATCACATCATTAGGAGAATGATGTGATGGACAAGACCCAATCCTAAGCCTAGCACAAAGATCGTAGTTCGTATGCTAAAGCTTTTCTAATGTCAAGTATCATTTCCTTAGACCATGAGATTGTGCAACTCCCAGATACCGTAGGAATGCTTTGCGTGTACCAAACGTCACAACGTAACTAGGTGGCTATAAAGGTGCACTACAGGTATCTCCGAAAGTGTCTGTTGGGTTGGCATGAATCGAGACTGGGATTTGTCACTCCGGTAAACGGAGAGGTATCTCTGGGCCCACTCGGTAGGACATCATCATAATGTGCACAATGTGACCAAGGGGTTGATGATGGGATGATGTGTTAAGGAACGAGTAAAGAGACTTGTCGGTAACGAGATTGAACAAGGTATCAGTATACCGACGATCGAATATCGAGAAAGTACTATACCGCTAGGCTAAGGGAATAGTATACGGGATCGATTGAGTCCTTGACATCGTGGTTCATCCGATGAGATCATCATGGAACATGTGGGAGCCAACATGGGTATCCAGATCCCGCTATTGGTTATTGGCCGGAGAACGTCTCGGTCATGTCTGCATGGTTCCCGAACCCGTAGGGTCTACACACTTAAGGTTCGATGACGCTAGGGTTATAAAGGAAGTTTGTATGTGGTTACCGAATGTTGTTTGGAGTCCCGGATGAGATCTCGGACATCACGAGGAGTTCCAGAATGGTCCGGAGGTAAAGATTTATATATGGAAAGTTGTTGTTCAGGTTCCAAAAAAAGTTCGGGTGTTTCAGATATTGTACCGGGAAGCTTCCAGAAGGTTCCGGAGGATTCCGGAGGGGTCCGGAGGTCCGGAAATTGTTCCACCACGTCCAATACAGTAGCATGGGCTGTAGGGGGCGCCCTAGCCTTAATGGGCCAGGGGCACCAGCCATGACTCACACACATCATTTTGGTTGAGCCTATTCTTAAGTTGCCTCTTTTACATGTTGCTCAACCATGTGCTTGTTGCAAGCGCTAGGCTTTGTTTCCTATATGCTCACTTGCACTGGATGTGAGTTTCTATTGATTTTGGGGGAGCTATGATCCTATTTTGTGCACTTTGTATTCAAATACAAAAATTCTTATGTGTGCACAAATCATGGGGAGCTTCTCTAGTTTGTTTAGAACACTCCTTTGCGCTTATCATAATGTATTTATTCTTGTGGCATGTAGGATCATTGGTCTAGTTGGTTCAATTGATATCCGTTGATTGCTTGCTTCAATTGGTATCTTTTGATTGCTTGTTTCTCTCTTTGTTATGTCTTTGTGGCATATCTTTTTGTTGCACTCTCTGTGCCTCAATATAGTTTGTCTTCCTCCAAGTATTGTCAGTTGGATATGTGTATTGCATTTCACTCTCGTCTTGAGAAATACACAATTTATGGAGGACCACAATTTATATTGGCCTTTTCGCCCATTTTGGCAATCGATGCCAATGGGGGAGAAGTTTCAGAGAGTTTTGTGGAGTAGCTTTGGTTTTTGTTTCCTTAGCATTTCCATCTCATTCGCATGCATTATTGGTTGTTGCATTGCATGGTGATGCATAATTCCTTATATAAACTCTCTTGAAAGTGATTGTCATCAATTACCAAAATGGGGGAGATTGTAAGAACATGCGGTGCCCCCATGTTTGGTTTTGGCAATTGATGACAATCTCTATGGACTAATGGTTGCCTTGAGTTTTATTTGAAGGGTTTGTCCATAGGCTTTTCTTGGAGTCCATTTTTTGGTTTCAAGGAGAGTTTGTGATGACCAAGTTGCTATTAAGGAATTATCCAAAGATTGGTCTTATGAGTGTTGAGCTTATTGCAAGCATGTCTTGAAGAAGAAGATTGTGTGATCATTCATGTTTACCTTCAAGACATCATCCAAATGAAGAGAGTTGGAAAGATTCAAGGTTAATCAAGACTAAGTCAAAGAATGAATCAAGTTGATCAACACACAAAGCATAGAAGATGTACCAAGAGGGATCAAGCGATCCCATGGTATGGTAAGCATGGTCAATTACGCTTTGTGTACTAACCCATGGTCTTCGTGAGAGTTACTTTGTGGGGTTAGGTTGCGGTGTGCAAGCTCAAGTTGAATCATCACGAAGAGATCATATGCTTGAAGCTTGCCGTCCATTGTGGCGACAATGGACTTGTGAAGATGTGCAGAAGAGTGGCTCACCCATAGTGGAGTATGGGGGAGCAATCAACTAGACTTCTTCGAGCCAATGCAATCAAGAAAGGTGGTCCAACTTGAGGGAGTCAAGATCGTCATCATCTAGCTCAAGTGGACCATGTGCAAGGCAAAGGTTTGCCCTTGATAGGTTTTCTATTTTACCGGTCTCATGGTAGTTGTGGGAGACCGGGTTATAGGATCGTTTGCCGTACTATCAAGGGGGGCTCTCGATGAGTTACTTGATCGTATCGTTTTTAGAGAGATCAAACCATTGCATCCTTGCATCATCTTTTTGGTTCTTGTTTGGGTCTTCTCCTTGTGAGATTTGGAGCTTATGGTCATTTTTATGACAAGCTCGAGTTCATCGAAAACGGAGTTCTCATGCATCTACTATGATGTTTTCGATGTTGGAGTGTATGCCGGTTCTTCTCGGTTGGAGGTTTCACTCCTTTGTTTGCTAAGCATACCTCCCCTGTTTTGGTGCTACTCGTCTTGCTCTATCCAACAAGCTTGAGTTTGCTCAATTCGGAGCTCATTTGCAGAAGTTATGGCAGTTCTGGTTTCCTTGGAGTATTCTTTGTTTTCTTGGTTGAGGCATAAGGTTGGCCCCAGCGGTAGTACCGCGACCACAGCGGTAGTACCGCCGAAGCCCCCCAGCGGTAGTACCGCTCTCAGAGCGGTAGTACCGCTCCAAGCGGTAGTACCGCTCTCCGAACGGTAGTACCGCTTGGGATTTTCGGCCGTAGTACCGCTGTGCGTCTGGGCTACTTCCGCCTCGATTCTCGAACGAAGTTTTTCGTGTCGGGTTTTGCGGCACTAAGGGCGGCAGTATGTGCGGTAGTACCTCCCTAAGCGGTAGTACCGCTCTTCCCTAGCGGTAGTACCGCCCTGGGGTCAGGGCCCTGGCAGCGCGACAGTACCGCTGGGTTGAGCGGTAGTACCGCCCTTCCCTAGCGGTAGTACCGCTCTGTGCGAGGATGTTTAGTGGGGTAACGGTTGGATTTTCCCCCTCCTATAAAAGGGGGTCTTCTTCCCCATTGAACCTTATCCTTGGAGCTCGTGTTCTTCCCCCATTGTTGACCTTCTCCGAGCTTGCTATCTCTCAATCCCTCCATGAATTCTTGCTAGTTTTTGGGGGAAAAGAGAGAGGAGATCTAGATCCACATTTCCACCAATCACTTTCTCCTCTATGTGAGGGGAACCCCTTGGATCTAGTTCTTGGAGTTCTTGGTGTTCTCCTTCTTGTTCTTCCTCTCATTTTCCTCCCTAGCATTAGTTGCTTTGGTGGGATTTGAGAGAGAAGGACTTGGGCACCCTGTGTGCCCTTGCCATTGCATTGGTGGGGTTTGAGTTCTCCACGGTGATACGTGGAAGTTACAAGTTGAGAAGCTTATTACTCTTGGGTGCTTGGTGCCCTTGAGCTTGTTCCTCTTGGGTGCTTGGGCGCCCTAGTCGGTTGGTGGTGTTTGGAGCTCAATCATTATGGTGTAAAGCTCCGGGCAAGCATCGGGGTCTCCAATTAGGTTGTGGAGATCGCCCCGAGCAATTTAACGGGTACCGGTGACCGCCCCCAAGGGTTGCCAAAGTGTATGGGTTCAGTGACCGCCCCCAAGGGTCGCCATTTGTACGGGTTCGGTGACCGCCCTCAAGGGTCCCTTAGTGGAATCACGGCGTCTTGCATATTGCGAGGGCCTGAGGAGATTGCGGTGGCCCTAGTGGCTTCTTGGGGAGCATTGTGCCTCCACACCGCTCCAAACGGAGATTAGCATCCGCAAGGGTGTGAACTTCGGGATACATCATCGTCTCCGCGTGCCTCGGTTATCTCTTACCCGAGCCCCTTTACTTATGCACTTTACTTTGTGATAGCCATATTGTTCTTTGTCATATATCTTGCTATCACATAGTTGCTCATCTTGCTTAGCATAAGTTGCTCGTGCACATAGGTGAGCCTAATTGTTGTAGGTTTTGTGCTTGACAAATTAACCGCTAGGTTTATTCCGCATTTGTTCAAGCCTAAACCATAATTATTTTAAAGCGCCTATTCACCCCCCCCCTCTAGGCGACATCCACGATCTTTCACCAGGCAGTCAGGAGATGGGGACTCAAATGCCTTAGGAGGCATTCGGCTCTCCAGAGGGTGCGGGCTCAGTCGGTGCGCCCACTCTTGTTGAGCATCCAGTGTATTTCATCAGCATGGTGCTGCGGGATGCAAGGGCACGGTACACCATGCCCCAAAAGCTCTTGCTCGCGCTATTGGTGGCCTCTCGGAAGCTGCGGCACTACTTCCAAGGTCACCCCATCAAGGTTGTGTTAGCCTACCCCCACTGGAGAGGGTGCTTAGGAGTCCCAACTCCGCAGGAAGGGTCGCTGAATGGAACATCGAGCTGCAAGCGTTTCAATTAGAATTCAGCACGACCAGAGTCATCAAGGGAGCCGCACTTGCAGATTTTGTGGCAGAATGGACAGAGGCGCCAGGGCTCGAAGTAGGCGAAGATCGGTCTCTCTTCCCGGGAAGCGAGGCACCGGACGGCTGGGTTATGCACTTCGATGCAGCATTCTCACGACATGGCGCATGGGCCGACGCAGTGCTCATATCCCCCACTCAGGACAAGCTCTATTACGCCGTACAACTCTGTTTCCAGTAGGGCGAAATGGTTTCCAACAACATAGCAGAATACGAGGGCCTTATAGCAGGCTTAAAGGTCGTGGCCGCACTGGGAGTGAAGCGCCTCGTCATCAAAGGGGACTCACATCTGCTCGTCAACTTCTCCAACAAAGTATACGAGCCCAAGGACGAGGACATGGAGGTGTATCTTGCGGAGGTGCGCAAGATGGAGAAGCAATTTTTGGGGCTGGAGCTACAGCATTTGCCTTGTGGCACCAATCAGGAGGCTGGTGACATCGCCAAGAGGGCATCAAGGCGGCTGCCTAAGGAGCCTGGCATTTTTGAGGAATGACTCTTCAAGCCCTCAGCAGTACCGTCGCTATCGAGCACAGTGCAACCTCGGGAGGAGCTCCCTCAACCGCCTGCCTCAGGGGCCCTGGCCTATGCCCCAACCTCGGGATCGCGCTTGTTCCTGGCACTGGAGCCTCAGGAAGGATGCTGGACTGCAGAGCTCAAAGATTACCTGATGCAAGGAACTCTACCAGAGAAAGAAGAGGGCACGGAATGCGTGGCCCGGCAGGCCACGACCTACTGCATCCAAGACGGAGAGATCTACCGGAAGCGACCCAACGGTGTTTCCCTGCGTTGCATCTCCAGAGAACAGGGGAAGGAGTTGCTGGCAGACATTCACGGTGGAGACTGTGGGCACCACTCGTCATCACGGACCCTCGTCGGCAAGGCGTTTTGCAGCGGGTTTTATTGGCTTACGGCACTCAACGACGCAATCAAGCTGGTGAAGGCTTGTGAAGCCTATCAATTCCATGCCAAGCAGATTCATCAGCCAGCTCAGGGTCTACAGACCATTCCACTCTCATGGCCATTCGCGGTCTGGGGGCTGGACATTTTGGGCCCATTTCCTCGGGCGCCAGGGGGCTATCGCTACCTCTATGTCGCTATTGACAAGTTCACCAAGTGGGCAGAGGTGGAAGTTGTCCGCACCATCCTAGCTGGTTCCGCGGTCAAGTTCATCAAGGGCCCCGTGAGCCGATTCGGGGTGCCTAATCGCATTATCACCGACAACGGTTCGCAGTTCACCAGCAATCTCTTCAAAACATATTGTGCTAACCTTGGAACGCATATATGCTATGCTTCGATGGCACACCCTCGGAGAAACGGCCAGGCTGAACACGCCAACGCCAAGGTCCTGAAAGGCCTCAAAACCAGGACCTTCAAGAAGAAGCTGGAGACCTGCAGCAGGGGCTGGTACGACGAGCTCCAGTCCGTGCTATGGTCCATCCGCACTACCACCACCAAGTCAACCGGCGAAACCCCGTTCTTACTCGTTTATGGAGCTGAGGCGGTCCTCCCTCACGAGGTCAGGCATCACTCCGCGCGGGTCCTGGCGTTTGACGAAGCACAGTAGGACGCCATGCGGGGGATGGAACTCGCGCTGGGGGAGGAACACCGTCGGGAGGCCACGCTTCGAGTGGCAAGATACCAGCATGCGTTGCGATGGTACGACTGCCGCAACATCCGCCCCAGGACTCTCGAGGTAGGTGACCTCGTGCTCAGGCGGGTGCTCTCCAGGGAAGGGTTGCACAAGCTCTCGCCCATGTGGGAGGGCCCGTTCAAGGTTGTTCATGTTTCCAGACCTGGCGCTGCATGCTTGGAGACCCAGGAAGGGGTGCCCATCCCGAACGTGTGGAACATTCAGCACCTCCGGAGATTCTACCCTTGAAGTAAGGCCCAGTGCCTGTAAAGAAGGCCCGGAGCCTATGAAGAAGGGCCCAGTGCTTGCGAAGCTCATCGCCGCAAGAAAAGGCCCGGTGCCTGTGAAGAAGGCCAATGCATGTGAAGCTCGCCGCCCGTGACACTCTCATGTAATAATGAGTTGGGGATGTACATGCCCCGGAGTCTCCGGAGTGCTATCCTTGGGCCTCGAGGGCTCCCGCCCACGCCCATTGGCAGCACTTAGTTCCGCGCTGGTGAGAAGACGTCGAAGAGTAGACCTGGTGCCGGACGCGGCTTTTCATTTGCTTTCTGCAGTTGGCTTGTTCCCCCTTTGTTTGAAGCTTTATTGGAGTTGCTTTTAGTGTTGTTTGCCATCCCCAGCACGTGATCCTTTGTCTTTGTTTTTCGCCTGACTCGTCCTCTCTTTCGCAAGCCTCGCGAGGGGGCTGCGCGGGCGCCCTCGCAAGTGCCTTCTTGCCTAATTTCGTGAGGCTTCGTACCTCAAGTTCACAGCGGGAGCACCCCTCCCGGTCCATGCCCCGCGGGCATCGCAACGCGAACACAGGACTAGAGCCGGTTACCCTCACGACAAAGGTTTGAAAGCTATCCTCCCGGCTAAACTTTGCAGACTTCAAGGCGCCCGGCGAGGCCCCAGGCAGGTACCTCGTGAGGCAAAAATGGCGGCGAGCCCCTCAACCTAAGTTGTTCTTACGCGCAAGCACACAGCCTCGACATCATAACACAGCATGGAAATAATAGAAATAGCATAACAATTAAGGGCAATAGTCCAGCACGCCCCCTCGGGGCCCCATACTTCTCTCTTTCTAAGTAGGAAAAGGAGATAAACAAAACAAACGCAGCGTGCCCGGCGACGGCTCATGAGGAAGGATATGCACCGCCCTCCTGAGCTCAATCAGACTCCACCTCACGCCTCACCGAGGCCCGACAGCAGGGTGAACCGCTACCACCCTCGAGGCGTGCGTGTCGGTGCGGTGGTTGTTCACGGCCACCGCTGGAGGAGCTGCCACCGGAGGGGGAGCCGCTGAAGCTTGGCGAGCTGTGAGCGCCGCCGGCAGCGGGCTCGGCTTTGTCTTCGTGGCGGCCATCGCCGAATCCCAGCAATTGGCCGCCATCGTCGTCTTCAGGGCAGCACCCGGCACAACGGCCATATCCTCCAAACACCCTCATGTAGAGGGTCGCGTCACCATCAAACTTGAAGTGCAAGGTGCACCGCCGGCCCAGGCCGTGCGTGTGGGCAAACGTCTGCCAGCCGCGGGCCAAGGCCACGTTCCCGGTGACAGGTATCTCCAACAAGACCTAGGAATCCCTCCTGCAGCAGCCGTCCGCTTGGAGCCAGAGGCCGCCAGGAGCGCCAGCCGGGATTTCGCCGGCGAAGAAGCGGCGAAGCTAGAGCCAGCTACCGGTCGGGTCCACCGACCACACGACAAACTCCTGCAGCACTTCGGCCGAGTGGAAGCACGGCCTGGGAGGCCGCGCGGCCACAACCGCCTTCCCTCACCACCGAGCAGCCGTCACCGCATGAGGGGTCACCGCCGCACCCACGAGGAGCCACCACAGGCGTCGCGGGGTGCTTGTGGGGGCGACCTCGACCATGCTTGGGCGGAGGGGAATCAGGCCCTTCCCGACGAGCCTTTCCCTTCTCCACGGCCGAGAACCCCTTCGGCGGCGTCATAAGACACGGTGGGCGGCTGGAGAAGGGAGAAAGAAGAAGCAAGCAAAAGAAGGGAGATGTGCAGCGGGGGCCTGCGCCCTCCCGCATTTATAACCCGAGGGAGGCCAACTGCCGGCCTCCGCGATCGCAGGTAATCATGACTCCTTTTGCATGCGGCAGGGACTCATCAAATCGGGCAGTTGCCGAGGCAGCGTGGGGAAGCTGAGACGCCCACATCCAATCAACCGCCACGCGGCGACCAAGGCTGCAGGCTATTGGGGCCAGCGGCGCTCCGCACTTGCCCCTTCGCTTCTCTGCTAAGCCAAGTCCGAGTGTGCCTTGGGCCCGGGGGCTACTGTCAGTGTTCTGGGAACGGGTGTCCCCAAACTTGCCTGCCTGCGGCCTGCGGCGTGGCTCAAGTGGTGGACCAGTACGGCCCATCTTCTTCAACTCATGCTCAAGACCCTCTCGAGGGGCCAAGCCTCGCGGGGCAGATGACGCAAGGCTTCCTCAGGCACGGCCTCACCAGGAGGGCTCACGAGGAGGCGGAGAGATCAAGGCGAGGGTACCTCGCGAGGTGCTCGTGACGCAAGGCATGATGATCGAGACCAAGCGGGTGTCAGGCGGGTGCCGGCCTATGCAGTGTCCTTGTTTCCTCTTTGGTGCAAAGGGGCAAGCACTGGCGCAGAGTACCGAGGCATCAGGCAAAGGTTACCATTTTGGTGCAACGAGACCAAGACTAGCAGAGCGGCAGGACGGAGGTCACCGTGGAGCCCAAGACGGCGTCATCGCCAGTGCCTTTGGCAGTCGAAGACCAACTTTAGTCAGGATAACTTGTACTAGATGTTACCCTTCAAAATGGTGATTGTTGGCGCACTTCCCACTCAATATTTGGGAAGAGGACCAGGGCCTCTATATATAGAGATAGCCACCATAGTAGGAGGGAATCGGATCCTTCCCAAGCAAACCACCACCACAAGAACACCTCTTGCGAGGCTGTTCTTCCCTTGTACTGTTCATCATCAGCCCCTGAGGCAATCCACCACACCACACACAGGAGTAGGGTATTACACCACAACGGTGGCCCGAACCAGTATAAATCTTGTGTCCCTTGTGTTGTTCATCGTTTAGCTTAGATTCTCAGCGAGGCATTGAGACATGGATCGGTAGGGGGAGGATCTCCGCGTGCACCCCAGAGTTTGAACCTTAAGGGTTTTGCTTGAACCCAATATCTGACACCTGAAGCATCGTCACCGTCACCATCTTCCTCGTCTACTCCGACGAACGCCGTTGCTCGATTCGCCGACCACCGAGCGTCCCCGAGCACGCTGAGCTACTCTTCGACCCCCCCACCCCCCGTGAACTCCGCCGCTTTCCCCTCTCTTCCCTGCATCTTTTTCGCCTCGTAGCCGCCGCCGCCATTGAGGCCGAAGCTCACCTCCACCCGAGCTCATCGCCGGCATAGCTCCGGTGACCTTCTGGTCCCACGCGTGTATCCGTTGGTTTTGTGAGCACCCGTGGGTTCGCAAGTGCAAGCCGTTGCTTGATTTAACCGCTGTATCCCCGTTGACCTACTGACGCAGTGCTGATGTCATGCTGATGCAGTAAATAGTTTATGTATTTAAAATAACTCAGAAAATTCCAAAAAATGCCCTAAACTTCTAAAATTCATAGAAAATTATCTGTAACTTCAAATGAAATAAGTTATATATGAAAAATGATCAAAAAAATCCAATCTTTGCATCTGCACTGGTTTCATGCATGTTAAAGCAACTTAAACCTGCTGTTTCTCTCAAAACATGATAATGCACTTTATAAATTCATAGTTTGAGTTAGAACTTGAACCTTGGGTTCAAAATAACTCAAACACTTCTGGTTTTAGTTGCATTAGCTCAATCCATAGCTGTCAGGACCGGATTTTCGGGATATCAATTTCCCAGAAAATGGCCCTTGTACTCACCAGCCCCAGGATTACTGATAGCTGATGAGGCACCAACTTGATACAGAAACTCCAAGCAAAGTTTATAATGTGTAGTACAAGACCATTCTGGCCTATGAGTACAACAAATGGTTTCTCATGGCTGATGGCGGAAGCGGTTTGTGGATCATCAGCGTCTATGGGACTCCATTTCCCATAGGAACAGCTGGCCTAGATAACTCCTATCTTCGCAAGGCTGCTATCACCATTGCTTAGGTTCCGGGGCTGTCATCACAAGCTTGTCTCCAAGCAAGAAATCTGGCCAAGACAATAACCAGTCACAAGCCAGTGAGTACTTTGAATGTACTCGCAAACATTATGAACATGGGTATAATATAACAAATGATAATCATGCTCTGAAATATTCTATGATCACAACGTCAGTCACGAAATAAAATCCATGATGCACGCAAGCAGGTTGTTCATATAAAACATGAATATGCAATCAGAGAATAAAAATAGAATGCACCGATCGGGTGTCTGAAGCGACGCCTCGAAAGGATAATAATATAAAGCATGCCTCAGTCGGGCGTCTGAGCGACACCACATGAAGGGCTTATAAAGTAAATAAATAACAAGCATGCCACAGTCGGGCGTCTGTGCGACACTACATAAAGGGCTTATAAAGTAAATAAATAATAGGCATGACACAGTCGGGCGTCTGAGCGACACCACATAAAGGGCTTATAAGAAAATAATCACAGTGAATATCCAGGAGGTAGAACTGTCCAAGGGATACTCAATAATAGTATAAAGGGTTAGTCCATAATAATAATAATCATAATCATCATAAGTCACAAGTCATGATCCATGTTCTGGTTTAGCAGTATCTCCTCCGAAGACCGACACTAAGACCGACACTTGACCCATCCCATACTGTAGTTCGTAACCATGGACACGGCTATTCGAATAGAAATGATCTCTGTAGAGGGTGTACTCTTTACCCACGAGTAACGGATTCCTTTAGTCCATCGGGACTAATTCCATTTACGGTCTTTTAATTGAAAACACACCTGACCCGCACACACCAGCTTAACTTACCGGTGTCTAGAATCACCCACGACACCTGTCAAGCAAAACTCTAAGTGGGGAGGCTACAACCTCGATTAGCATGGGATCAAATTTATACCGCACGCTACTAAGGGGTGCCCCCTCTCGGTCCCAACCGGAAACACCCATGCCCCCGGACCATGTGGTCTGCCTACCGGATGCAGCCAGTATCTTCCACCATGGCCTCTCTGTACGGTGTGTGCCAAGAAAGGGGTTGACAATTTACTGAACTGTACCCTACCTGCGGCAGGGACAAGTGGTAGTACGAAACAAGTATGGGGCTTACTGGAACAAGACTCGATCTATGGTTGACTCAGGATGTTTAAGTATTCCCGTCATGATTAGCATAACAAATGTATTTTCAACCAACAGACAGAATCACCACTCATCATACCTCATCATGCCATACCGGACACAACTGTCTCGACGAGGAACTAGAGACAAGCTCGTGTCTACCCAAGACAGAGACTTTCCCAGCTTCCTTCCGGTATGCATGAAAAGCATACGAGGGCGATTACTATCACAACGTATCAGATTTCAGTAGCACGAAATCATCAATATGCACTTATGAGTATGTTCATATCATCACATAAATTAACGAAAACTCCAAGACAAGGGGTGTTGTACCCGTATCAAACGACACACGACAATATTATGCTAGGGTTCAGAATGCTTGCCTTCAAGTTGTGGAGAGGCAGGGTGCATTCCAAAACTTTTGAAAGTTTTACTCTTCTTCAAAATCCTATTTTTGAAAATATTCAAATTAACCCATAGTTTCAAAACAGTACAAAAAAGTTGTTTGGAATTTTTTCAAATAAATATGAAAATAAACTAGACAAAATTTGGGAAAGGTAGGAAAAAGAATCAACTCATTTGGAGTTATATTTAAAAAGTTATAGCCAGTCAAAGTTTAGTAAATTTCCGTTTTAAAAAAACAGAAAAAGAAAAATGTTTCGAAATAAAAACACGTCGAAGACGTACTCCGGGTTTACGCCTCCACTTATGCCAGCGTGGACCGGCGCTGGGTCACTGACAATGGGTCCATGGGGCCCACTGGTCAGGTTTGACCAGTCACCCCCGCCTCCCTCCTTCTCTGTCCGAGCAGAGGCGGTGCTCCGGCGATCGACGCCGGCGAACAGCGGCTCCCCGCAGGGTTCTGAGGGCAGGGATGGATCCGCGGGTCCAGGGCGGTCCTCCCGGTGGTCGAGAGGGTGGCGAGGACGGAGGGAGTCACCGGCGGCGAGCTTCGCAGCGGACGGCGGCTTCGGGAGAATTGGGGCTTCACGCTACGGTAGCTCCCCGTCGAAGCTGAGGGTTTGGGCAGCTCCGCAAGATCGAGGGGAAGAGGACGGTGGCTCTGGATGGGCTAGGGAGGCCTTGCTTGCGACGAACTGGACTGGAGGGCGGCGGCCGCCGAACTGGCCGGAGACGGGGAAGAAAGCTTCCCGCCGTCGATTGCTGGCCGAGGGGGCTTTAGAGGAACGACTCGAGGTCGCCTGAGGGTCTGGACGGGTTCGGGGGTCTCCATTTATAGCGCAACTACGTCGGTTCCGCGGCCGTGGATGAGGACGCCGGCGAACCGTTGTTCTGTAGCCTCTGTTGGAAAAGGCAGTGCCTAGGAGGCGCTTAGGCACGCCTAGGCGCTAGGCAATGGCCAAACGCCTCGCCTAGGGCATGAATGGAGTTCTAGGCAGGGAAAGCAAGGAATTGTCCACCCAAGCAAGAAATCATGCCACATACTGCACTAACATGCCGAACGGGTTATATTCCAATGGTAGTAGATGGTAACTAACTTATTTATATGCTCTAAACTAATATCAACAACCATATAATAATCAAAAATACACTACGAGTAAAAACTATATTACCGCCTAGGCCGCGCCTAGGGCGCTTAGGCATTGCCTAGGCACTAGGCGAAGGCCAACCGCCTCGCTTACGCCTACCGCCTTTTCCAACCTTGTCTGTAGCTGCAGGGTGACGTGGCGATGGCTGGCGGGGTCTGGCAGGGCGAGGGGATGAGCTCGAGCTGTTCAGGGCGAGCTGGCGCGCGGCTGTGGCTCAGGCGGCGCCGTCCAGGGCAGGGGCCTGCTGTGGCCGGCCGCTAGCTACCATGGCCGACCTGATGGAGGCGCTGTGGGGCTCCAGGGGCGGCTCTGCAGCAAGGAAGGAGGCGGGTGTGTTGGATGCGAGTGGGAAGGGACCAGAACGGGCGCGGGGAGGCAGGAGTGAGACGCGGCGGCTCGGTGCGGGCATGTGCAAAACGTGCGCTCTGGGCGCGCCCAGAGCACACACGCTACGTGTTCGGCAAAATGCCAAGGCATGCCAGAGGGCTCCAAATCACATGAGCTTTAGCAGGTTGGGGCCATAGACTATGGTAGAGCCATTAGACATGCTGGTTAGGCAAAGCAAGCAGGTTCAATGTGCAAACCAGAAACTATGTCAAAACTGACCATTCACACAAGGTGCTTGACAGAATTCCATGTGCATCTAGGCAACTCTTGGGGTGGCCAAAAACTCCAGACCAGTGTCTCTTTAGATGTAAAAGAGGGTGGCAAGGTTAGTTTGTCAAAAACAAAAACTTGTTAGTGCAAGTGTTTGTGAAAACCAAATCTGGGCAGAAACTAAAGGCCATTATTGCAAGGACTAAATATGTTCCAATGGGTCCAATCTCCTGGACTTAAGGGTTTTGTAGGGTGGACTATAAGCAGGAAAAAGAATCATGGACACTAGAGCAAAGTAAATTAGGGTTGCAGTAGAAAATTCCAAACTGGACCAGAGAGCAAAAGAGGATGGTTTGCTAAATTTTTTCAAAGAACATCAATGGGTTTTTGCATAAGGCTGAATAATATACTCCTAATGACCTTTCCAAAATTTGGTGGAAGTTTTAAAAGAATATTTAAATAGGTTGTAGTGCAAAAGTGCAATCTGGACCAGATTTGAAAACTTGGTGTAGAGCTCAAAATATCCAAATGCTAAAAGATTTTTTTGCATAAAAGTGATTTAGGGACATCATATGTCATCCCCAAATTTTGGTGGGATTTTTAAATAAATTTATCAAAGGGTTGTAGTGCAAAAGAGGCTCTAAAGCTTGTGAAAAATCATTTTTAAAAGAAATAAAGCTCAGGGAAAATAATCATATAAATAATTCCACTGATAAAATAAATGTTTCTTGAAAGGGTATACAAGTCCAACAACATTTGAAAAGTTTTTACTTGGAGTGAAAACTTCACAATTCAGGAGAAAAGAGGGGTTGTGAATCAAAGAAAAATCCAGAAGATAAAGATTTAATTTACGAAGGCAACTTTTTTAATCAATAAATCATGGTTAAATTTTTGGGGTGTTACAATAGCATCTTACCATGTCACATTCATGCATCATATCGTTGCATTGCATTGATTGTGTTCTCTCTTGTTTGCCGGTGGTTGTCCCCCCTCAGTAGACGTATGTTTCGACAATGTGATCAATGACACCGATGAAGAACTATACTATCTTCAGAAGTGACAGGCAAGCAAAAACCCCTTGTTCATTCTGATACAATCCCACTCTCTCGCTCCTGCTCTATTTTACTGCATTAGGACACCAACGATTCAATTGTTACATGCTGTGGTAGTTGAACCCCTTTCCTCTACATGACCTGTCATTGCCACAGTAAATAGATGAAACCCACTAGCATGAGTAGGAGTTGTTTGAGCCCTGATGTGCCTACTCATTCATGCTTGTTTTTCATGCCTGCTACTGCTTAGAGTTGAGTCAGGTCTGATTCATCGGGGATGAATTGGAACAGTGAAGAACATGTGTCCTATTGTGTGTGAGCTAAGTGTGTGAACACGATTTGGTAAAGGTAGCGGTGAGAGGCCATGTAGGAGTACATGGTGGGTTGTCTCATTGAAGCCGTCCTCAGGAACTGAGTTCTGTGTTTGTGATCCATGAAACAGTTACTACCACGAATTGGGCCTGAAAGCAATGGACCCTATTAGCTTCTTAATCACCCTTGTCCTCTGTCCAGGAGTTGCAAGTAGTTTCTGGTGTTTGTAGTATGCTGGAGGCCGTGCGCAGCGCTGACCCGAGGGGTGGGCTATTATGCGGTAGGCATGTGGCACGGTGTACCGGGCGCCCGTTTGGTGTCTCGGGAACCCTGCACACATCATTCGGGGCCGTATGTGGAAACTTCGGCTGGACTCCCTGCGGATGGAACATGAATAGGCGATAAACCTGGACTAGATACTTGAGTGTTTAGGTAGGTCGTGGCCGACACCCTCGTTGGGCTTCCGCTTGAAGGTTGCCGAGAACATGTCGTGTAAACGGCGATAAGTGGTGAGAGCGTGTGTGAAGAAGTACACCCCTGCAGGGTTAACATCATCTATTTGAATAGCCGTGTCCGCGGTAAAGGACCTCTGGGTTGCCTATACAGTTCATAGACAAATGAAAGTGGACACTCTAAAATACGCAAGATAAGCGTGAGTGCTATGGATGGCGTTCTCGTAGGGAGACGTGAGTGGATCCATAGTGGTGTATTGATATGGTGAATATATGGACTCGTGTGTGCCACCTCAAAAGAGTTACTTGCATTCGTAGTTAGGATAGCCACTGAGTCAAAGCTGGCTTGCTGCAGTTAAACCCCACCATCCCTTTGTTGATAATGACGCATATGTAGTTAGTTCTGATGTAAGTCTTGCAGGGTACATTTGTACCCATGTTTGCCTATCTTATGTTTTTGCAGAGAGACTTCAGTCTCTCTAGTAGTTCCATGTGGACTTCGGTGTTTAGCTTGTTACCCCAGCTACGATCTTGTGCCCTCTACAGGATCTAGTAGATAGTCAGGCTTCTTAGCCTTTTTTTCCTTTGTAGATGTCTATACTCAAACATGTTAAGCTTCCGCTTGTGCTTTGACTTGCATGCTCTGAAGGTTGGGTCATGAGACCCATGTTTGTAATATCTCGCTCCTCGGAGCCTATTGAATAAAATAGTTGAGTTGTAGAGTCATGTTCTGATGCCATGTTGTATTTACACATATCGAGCATATTGTGTGTATGTTATTGAAATGCTTGGTATGTGTGGGATCTGACTATCTAGTTGTTTATCCTTGGTAGCCTCTCTTACCGGCAAATGTCTCCTAGTGCTTCCACTGAGCCTTGGTAGCTTGCTATTGCTCTGGAACACTTAGGCTGGCCGGCATGTGTCCTTCTTCGTTCCTATGTCTGTCCTTCGGGGAAATGTCACGCGGTGTATACGGAGTCCTGCTAGCCCAGTTCCTACAGCCCGGATTCACTCGCTGATGACCGACACGTTCGTTGCTGGGTCATGTATGCATGTCCCTATAAGTTAGTGCCACTTTGGGTTCACGACTAGCCATGTCAGCCCGGGCTCCTTGTCATATGGATGCAAGCGACACTATCATATACGTGTGCCAAAAGGCGCAAACGGTCCTGGGCCTGGTAAGGCGACACTCGTGGGAATACCGTGCATGAGGCTGCAAAGTGATATGAGGTGTTACATGCTAGATCTGTGTGGCATTGAGTCGGGGTCCTGATAGATAGCCTGGATGCAAAAATTTTGTCATCTGGTTCATCCTCTATTCTCCTTAATGGTGTACATGGACATCATTTTATATGTAAGAGGGGAGTTAGGCGAGGGGACCCTATGTCACCTCTCTTGTTTGTGCTTCCTGCTGACCTATTATAGTCTGTAGTCAATGATATGTGCAGAAAAGGAATTTTAACACTCCCAATCCCATCCCATAGTCAGGATTACCCCATTGTGCAATATGTTGATGATACACTTATTGTGTTGCCTGCTTCTGATCAACAGCTTCTTGCCCTTAAAAATATGCTGGATGTTTTTGCTACCTCCACTGGGTTAGCTGTGAATTTTGCAAAGTCTCTTATGGTGCCGATGAACATGTCAGATGTTGAGGCTAAGATGCTGGCTTCAATTCTTGGATGCAAATTGGGATTCATGCCTTCCACATATTTACGTCTTCCCATGGGGACTACCAGGCCATCAATTCAGGATCTGTCACCACTTGTGCATAGGATTGAAAGGAGGTTATCTGCCACCTCTTGCTTTCTGAAATAAGGAAGTAGATTGCAGTTGCTTCAGTCTGTTTTAAGTTCAAAGCCCATATACTTTCTTTGCACACTTTTTATCTACCAAAAAATAAAGGGGGCCTTGGTGTTCTCAATTTAAGGGTGTAGAATGAGGCATTACTTATGAAATTTCTGCACAAGTTTTATAATCATCATGACATTCCCTGGGTTAGTCTCATTTGGAATTCATACTATGATAGCTCTGTCCCTCATTCTACCAGCCTTTGTGGGTCCTTTTGGTGGCTTGATGTGTTTAAGTTGGCTCACAAATATTGTCAGCTGGCTTCTCCAAGGTTGGGGGATGGCAGGTCTATTCTCTTTTGGACTGATAATTGGGTGACTGAACTTAAGGGCTCCTCCATCAGTGGAACATTTCCCAGACTCTTTTCACTTGTTATTGATGGACAGCTTTCTGTGTCTGATGTGCTTTCTCAGGAATTTTGTCAGCTATGCATTTGCATCTGTCTTCACAGGCTTATACTGAGCTGGAATGCCTGCAACAAATGTTAGCTTCTTATGATTGCACTTCTAATCAAGACACCTGGATTTGGCCTTTTAATAAGGGGTGTTTTAGACGCAGATCTTTCTATGTGCATGAGCATCACCATATTGTGGTTGATCCTATTTTTCAAAGGATTTGGAAATCTTCATGCAACCTGAAAATTAAAATGGTTGGATGGTTGCTGCTCAGGGAACGTTTAAACACCACAGACATGTTACAGAGGAGGCATTGGCATGTGGAGGATCACTCTTGTGTGCAATGCCCATATATCATTCATGAGGATATTGCTCACCTTTTTTTCTCATGTAACTTCAGTGTGAGAGTTTGGGATTATCTGCAGATACATTGGGATCCTCAACCTGGGATGACCACTTATAACATGGCTGTAAAGGCTAGGAAGGATTTGGGGCATATTTTCTTCACTGAAGTGGTTTTTACAGCTGCTTGGAATATTTGGATTCTAATGAATGGCAAGGTTTTCAGGAATGAGAGGCCTTCTTTCAGAGCCTAGAGACACAACTTTATTCATGACATAACCTTGCTCTCTCATAGGATTAAGTGTAAATACAGGGATAGCTTTCTGACATGGATCTCTAATCTTCCATAGTTAGTTACCCATTTTGGTTGTAAGTATTTCTTTTTTCCTTCTTTTCCTTTTGTATTTAACTTGTAAAGGACTTTGTTCTCCTCTGTTATTTTGAATAAAGAGCTGTGAGGCAGTTGCCTTGCAGTATATAGTCAAAAAAAACCTCCCTTCTTAGGGACACAATGGACAGGACTTACCCACTGATTATCAACAATAGGATAAATTATACGTGCCTCCAGAAGCTTTAGTATTTCATTTCTTACACTACAAAAAAATACACTTCCGTGATGATACGTGTTTGTCACAGTAGGTTGCGTTTTTTGTCATGCATGTACATCCATGACGATTTTATGACAGAATCAAGATAGCCATACATGTCCTGTCGAAGAAGTGTTCCATGACATTAACAAAATTATCATCACGGAAGTGTCCACTTCCATGACGATAAATCACGCGTCATAGAAGTGCTTTCGTCAAGGGTGACCGACACGTGGCATCCACCGTAATGGAACGCCTTTAAGCTATCGGGTCCGGTTTGGATCCGATAACCCGTTAACTGCCCGAACCAATGGGGATTTTCCACGTGTAAAATCATCATTGGCCGGAGGAAACACGTGTTGCCTCACCATTGGGATAGATGTCATCCACTCATTGGACAGGAGGCGCGTATGATAGGTCAACATCTGGCATGGCCCAATAGTGGCCCATTCCAGTGAAAAAGGTTGGCCCAGTAAAAATTAGCAGGCCAGCCCATATAAGGCCTACTTGTGTCATGTCCATTTAAGCCCACGACCCATACGAGATGTGCCAATTCGGCTCGTCAATGACCCGTTAAAGATTTGTCACCATTGCAGCCCATCATCAGTTCGAGCCCATTAACAGCCCGCTATATATTTGGGCTTAATATCGGCCCGATGAGATTTTGGCCTGTGATGGGCCAATTTTTAGGATGTACATTTTTCAGCCTTTTAGCGACCCATTTAAATGTTGGGCTAATTTCCGGCCCGGTGTGTCTTTTAGCCTGTTAACGGCCCATAGATCAGTTGGGCCATTTTGTAGTCAGACTTGAGTTTTGTCCTTTTAGCGACCCATTTAAGTGTTGGGCCAATTTCCGGCATGGTGTGTCTTTCAGCCTGTTGACGGCCCATAAATCAGTTGGGCCATTTGTAGTCGGACCTGAGTTTTGGCCTTTTAGCGACCCATTTAAGTGTTGGGCCAATTCCTGGCCCTATGTGCCTTTCAGCCTGTTAACAGACCATAAATGAGTTGGGCCATTTGTAGTCAGACCTGAGTTTTGGCCTTTTAATGGCCCATGCCCTTCATGGTCCAATACCAGCCCAGTTTCTCTTTCGGCCTGTTAAAGGCCCACAACATAGTTGGGCCATTTACAATACGACCTGACTTTTGACCCCTTAGCGGCCCATGCTCTTCATGGCCCAGTACAAGCCCGCTGCCTTTTTCGGCCTGCTAAAGGCCCACAATATAGTTGGGCCATATATAGCCTGAACTTAGTAACGACCTATTAACGACCCGTGAAATCAAATGGGCCCACCTGTTGCCCGCTTCGATGTCGGCCTGTTAACGACCCGGGAGGTTAGAGGGCCGACCATTAACTTTCGGCCTGGTAACGACCCATTAACTTAATGGGCCCACTAAAGTTCGTACATGCCTTTAGGCCAAATTAGATAATTTGAGCCCATTACGACGAGCAATTATGCACACGACCAAAACTGATCAAGCAAAGGTACGACATACAGGGAAAAACGTTGCACATCCAGCATATATTACAGGAAATTACATCCACTAGGCAATCAAAGATTGATGCCAGTGCAAATAAATGAACAGAACCTAATGATCTACAACGTCACAATCTGCAACCTCAGCACGGATGACACCCATAAGCATGTGGGCAAGTTCTTGCTGCTTTGCTACACTATCTCTGAAAACATTGATCAGTTGTTGTTGCGCATGACTCTGCAACTATGATTCCTCCATCGTTTCCATCATTGCTTCAACCATTAATTGGTTCACAAACATACATTTTTTCCATTGCATTCGAGACATAGGATACTGAACAGATTCAGATGGCGATTTTGGCAGGCTTGTATTATTAATAGTGGAGAGTGTCTCGACCACTACATCATAACATAAATTAGGAGGGGAACCAAAAAGATTAATCATGGGTTATTTCCATATTACCTTCCCAAGATTAATGGAAAGAAACAATGGTGTTGCCTTGCTGTTTTCCGAGTTTGTCTTCTTATCTTCAGCAGCCTGCACCAAATTAACACACTAGCATTGCTATCATTGGCCAAGTCAGATAATAGGAAAGCAACATTGACACAACGAACATGGGCAACTAGCCAACACCAAATTAACACAATAAGGCACAAATATCATCAGCCAGGTAAGGTAATACGAAAGCAACATTGACACAATGAATGAATGGGCAACCAGAGCAGCACTACAATTCAGTAATGTGCATGATATGAGATACTACACTCATGCAGCTCAGTATGCAAAACTACCAGGCAATTTTCTTTATGAAAATCAGCATTGGCGCCTTTAACATTTTGCTACAACTAATTTTAGATCAGATAAAGGTTGGATTAACGCCGATTAACAAATACATGCTGATGTAAAAATATAGTGATATACAACATGTACTTACATCAGCATTGAAGCACAAAGAATTCCCGGAAGATATTTTCCTCGAATACAATCCCAATGAAGTCTTCTATCATTTAACCTTATTTTCTAAAAGAGAGATGGGTAAGAAACATGTAGAAATATGATCAGAATGCTATAAAATTTCATGATGCGAGGATACGCACACGCTTCTTAGAAGGGAGTTGACATTCTTTTGCTGGACTGGAGCGGACTAGTTCTTTGGCCACTGGAATCTTCTTATTATCAGTGGGAGTTGGGTTTCTCTTTGCTGGAGCAGTATCTATGAAAAATGGAGTTGGTTTATTATCTCCTGGCGTTTGGATCTTTTGCAAAGACCTGGTTTGTAACCCTCAAGATTCTAACATAGCCGTCTTCCCCTTGCATTCCTTATATAGAAGAATGGTGCTTCAACTATAAAACATGCTACAGCAGGGATGTAATAGGTACTGAAGAATAGAAAGGCATGACATATTGACATGTATTCCCTCCATCCAGAAATAAATGGATGGGTCTAGGCGTATTTTCGTTCTAGATACATCCAGTTTTATCCATTTCTGCGACATGTAATCCGGACGGAAGGAGTATGATGTACTCCCTCCGTTCCAAAATAGATGAATCAACTTTGTACTAACTTTAATACAAACTTGGTTCATCTACTTTTGAATGGAGGGAGTAAGAGCTAGGGATACGACAGGACAACACAGTAAAAAAACAGAAAACCCACTGCAGAACCAAAGTATTCAAACCCAGTGATATGAGATAGTACACTCATGCAACTCAGGATAGAAAACTACCTGGTAGCTTTCCTTACAAAAATCATCATTGTGGCCTTTAATCATACATTTTGCTATAACTAAATTTAGATCAGATAAAGGTTGGATTCACGCCGATTAACAAAATACATGCTGATGGAAAAATATAGTGATATACAATAGGTACTTACATCTGCATTGGAGCATAGAGAATTCCTGCAAGAATCTTTCCTCACAGACTATACCAGTGCAGAAATTCTTCTATCTGTTAAGCTTATTTTCTAAAAGAGAGATGCGTAAGAAACATGTACAAAATATGATCAGCATGCTATAAAATTTCATGATGCAAGGATATGCACACGCTTTTTAGAATGGAGTTGACATATTTTTGCCGGACTGGAGCGGACTAGTTCTTTGGCCACTGGAATCGGCTTATTATCAGTAGGAGTTGGGTTTCTCAATGCTGGAGCAGTATCTATAAAAACTGGAGTTGGTTTATTATCTCCTGACATTAGGATCTTTTGCAAAGACCTTGTTTGTAACCCTTCAGATTCTAACACAGTCGTCTTCCCCTTGCATGCCTTGTATAGAAGAATGGTGCTTCAATTATATGTACAGAAAACACTAATCCAGATGGAGGGAATATGGTGTAAAAGCTAGGGATATGATAGAACAACACAGTAAAAAAACACTAGTTGAATGTAAAACTGTATGCTAGTGGAATACGTTCAGAAAAAACCAAGGCAACATACACGTGTATGATTGGGAAACTAAGATGGAATTGCAACAGAGCACTAGAACAACACTTCAATGTAAAAAACATGGTATAGTAGACAGATGAAGTACATACTGATGAATAACAATGCATAAGATATTCAGAAGCATGATGTCCAAATTAAGCAGATGGCATTGCGATGGAGTAGAATGACAGTACTTGAATTTTAAAACATGTTATCATGAATGGAATAGGTATTGAAAAACAGGAAGGCATGACATATTTTCATGCATGATCAGCATGCTAAGCACATGGCATTGCAACAGAGTAGATAGAGCTAGCACATTATGTGCATGTTTTACCCATATCATGGGCCAAGTTAGAGCAAGGACCTTGTGGGGTGAAGAGGATTCATCATCTTTCTGCAAGTCTTCTGAAGAACTGCCTTGACATGTTCCATCATATTGGGTATCATTAACATCAAGTTTATTGGCCTTTACATTGCCCTGCGAGGTTCTTGTGGATATATCAGTGTGTGCAATTATATCTAACATGCATGGAAAACAACCACTAGTTAGATTTATGTAATGAGTGCCTGTAGGAGACGACATAAATAGTAGGACTGGGGTTAACTAGCAGCAACAGGTCCCAAAAACTAAAGGGAGAACATAGATTAAAGCTACAAAATATGTAACGTTTGTACTCGAGATTAACTAGATGGCACACAAAAGTATTAAAGAACAACATAGGTAATACTAGAAGTGGTATAATACTATAATCACCAGCCTGTGGGATAGCCTTGGCTGATGGATGACAACTATGGAACATCATTACCTAAAGAACAAGTATCTTAGCTGAACTATGGAACAGCGTTAACTCCTGAACAACACCCATAAGAGATAACCATGCATATAGAGTAAAATGTGATAATCTATTTTCCATGCTTATATGAATAACAAAGCCATGAATGTTGCACACAAGTAAGATGATGGTACAACCTATCTGTCCGCCATCCATAGGAGTGAGCATCATGTGCTGACTTGTCGATGGCCCTGTAGTTGTTGTGGCTATCCATGTCAGGCACGTGCATTCAATGCAGGGAACTATTGAGTGGGGACTATAGGTCCCTTCTGGTGTATGCTTCCCTTGTTGCAGTAGCTGCGGTGAGTTGGAAGACGGTGTGGTTGAAGATGCAGATAACGCATAATGTTAAAAATGACACATCTCCTTGATCTGAATAAATACACTAAGAGATCAACACCAAGGTACGAGAGTGGTCACACGTTTGTTGACTGAAGACTAAATTGGGGTCACATGATTTCATTTTATTTTGGTACTGTCCGATCTACACCGGATGGCTTGATGGCGGTCTTGTGCCTCCCGGCTGACACTGTTCAGAATCTTCCCCAAAGAGCCAGCAACCAACGGCAGAGCAGCCTGCCTCCACCGTCCGTGGCCCCGGCCAAAACCCTGCTCCCCGCCCCACTGCACTACCGTGGTTGCGCAGCCCCCGGGCCAATCCACAAAGACTCCCCGTCATCCAGATCCCTCGGCGGCAGTACCTTTAACCCACGCAACTCTAAGATAGCCATCTAAGCGCTGCTTCCGCGGCAAACTTGCGGCCCCGCACCCTTACCTTAGACACCGGCCAACCGGCAGCCTAGGAGCTCCACCGCCTCGAGGAGTGCCGCTTCCCATTGGGAATCGATTGGCCCAGAAAAAAATTCAGACAACTGACGCCTAAATAAAGTGATTTGAGATGAGGGAGTGACCTATCTGGTAGCATGTTGATGTAGGAAGCTGTAGAGGCCGAGTCGGTGAGGCTGGCGCGGTTGTGGTGGCGACCGGCAGCAGGGAAACAACGATGTCGCGATGGTCGACGGCTACGCGGAAGCAGCGCCGGGACTCTGGATGGGTCCGAAGCTGGAGCCGCTCCGGCGCTGTGAACAACGGCGGGGGTGAATCGGCTCCGGTACGGTTCACGCGGCCGCCGTCGAGGTAGCTCCTACAGCACGGAGTAGGAGGCACACGGCCCAGTGCACGACGGCAAATGGACAGCTTCTCCGGCACTAGGGAGGAGGGCGGCTGTGAAATTGGTGCGTTGGGGCGCCATGGAGGAGGGGCTGAGGTTTTGCAGCTGTGGAGAAGGGAGCTTCTGGGTAGAAGGTGATTTGGCGCCCATGAGGTATAAATGGGGGGGGGATTGGGAGGGGAGTGGAACGATGTCTTACAGACGCATTCATCTGAAATGTGGGGGGGAGTTACAGTTCTACCCCTGCCTTTAGGCTTCTCAGCTTGGGTATGTGTACTGTGGGTCGGGTATAGTAGAGTAACTTTGCTTCTCCCCAAATAGTGGGCGGGAGCGATTTCGGGCGAGGAGGGCGTGTTTTGAAATATAGTGGGCGCGAGCGATTTCGGGTGAGGAGAGCATGTTTTGAAATAGTGGGCGCGATCTATTTCGGGTGAGGAGAGCGTGTTTTGCCGACCATGGTTTATGAATTATTTGGCACATGTCATTTCGGCCAAGGAGAAGGCGTGCTTGGATGAAGTTACGAATCTACCCTCGATGTACAACAGGCCAATTGATATGTGTCCCACATAGGACGGTAATTTCATGTCTCCCATTTATTTGCTCGGGCGAATTCCACTGAGTAGAGGATGTTTAACGGTTCGTTCAAATTTTGGGAGAACGAGCATCCACGTCTACCTTACCAAGTCGATTCAAATCAAATTTTTAAAGATTAGCTTGCCACTTCTTTTTTAGATGGAGAGATGATGCTCGGGAGTAATGTGCTTTTACATGCTCGTTGCTAGCGATTTACTATATGACAAATAGTTGACCCACTCAAAAATGGGAATCAAACCCAAAATGAAATATATCGATTCAATGAAATAGTTCGTTAACCAGGTCAAAATAGTGAACTAAATCCAAAATTGAACACCTCAATCGAGTAGCATGTTGTACAGTATTATAGTACTCCATGAACATGTTGAAAGACAAATTAATGAACTTGTTTGATATACGCATATATCCGTTCATGTGTGGATTGCCGACATCATGTTCTAAAATTAAATATTTGAATGCAAGTTTATATTGAAACATGGTTTATATTAGTCTTTATGCATAAAATGCGACCCCCTCTCCCGGACTCCTGCTCTCTCTCTCTCTCTCTCTCTCTCTCTCTCTCTCTCTCTCTCTCTCTCTCTCTCTCTCTCTCTCTCTCTCCGACAATCTTCAATTCTGTCACATGCATCCAACACACAAACCTTGTTGGTCCCTCTCCCTTTCTCTCCATCTCTCTCTCTCTCTCTCTTTGTGTGTGTGTGTGTGTGGCGGGGGTCTTTCTAGTTCGCATGCATATATACTCCATCTATAGGTCTCTCTCACACACTATGTATGATTCTCTAGTCCAAGCTAGATATCTTGGGTGCACTTATCGTACGCACATAAATTTCTTGGCTCGTTGCCCGTAACTCTCTCATGCACCACTCTGTCATCTCGGAGCTCTTCCCCCCTCTCTCTCAAACTCTCCATCTACCTGGGTCACACATACACATGCATATCTCACTCGCACTCAATAGGCCCATCTAAAACTCTATATCTCTCCCTCATTCTCTCTCCATCTCTCTCTCACACACACAATCTCATGCTTAGCTAGCCAATTATGATGGTCTCTCACTCAATTGTAGGCACATGCAGTACCCCCTATATGTATATGACTAGCTAATCTTATTCTCCATCACAAACATGTGCATGGTCTATCTCGATTTCTCTCGGGGCATCTTTCTATCGCGCATGAACCTCCCTCGATCTCCCACCCATATAGTCCCCTCACGATCTTGAAGGGATCTCTCAATCACAAACACACCCTCTCTCCCTCCCCATGCGTCCATGTTCTCCATGTGTCCCTCTCGACCTTTGTCCTTGTTGGCCAGACCTCTATTGGACATGTGCTATAGGGGTGTCTCTCTCCGTTGCAAACAATCACACGCTAGCTATCTTCGTGTGTCTCCTCGCCTCGCTTTTCTATCTCGGAGATGCATGCATGATATGTTCGCATGAGAAACGAAAAAACACACACTCTCTCTAATTTATCGTTTGTTGTCACTTTCTCATTCACACACATACTCTTTTTGCACACTTACCCATTCTCCTTCACACGCACTTGATCTCTCTCGACTTAGGCACTCTCTTCGGTCCATAGCATATAGATTTATTGAAAAGTCAAACATCACAAAGTTTGGCCATGTACGTGGAGAAAAACAATTACATCTACAACGACAAACATATACCATTAGATTCACCATGAGATGTAGTTTCGTATGATGTATCTTTGGTATTGTAGATATAAATAACATTAGTGTAAACCTGATCAAAGTTTCCAAAGTTTGACTTCTAAAAAATTTACGTGCACTGCATTATCGAGCGGACGGAATATCTCTTATCGGGGCTCCTCAATCTCTATCAAACTTTATATCTCCCTGGTTCACACATATGCATGTCTTGCTCGCGCTATACATATAGATCCATCCAACACTCTCCGCCCTTGATCTCTCTCTATGTGACATGCACTCCCCTAAGTACCATAAACCTCACTCCATCATAGGCACGAGCACTCCCCCCCTAAGTACGATTATCTCTCACTAGCCATCAGGAACACACGTATTGTCTCCTTCCATCCATATGTCTATCTCGATATCTCTCGGGGTATTTTCTATCACGCACACACCTTGTCACTCGATCTCCCACCCATGTAGTCCCATCACAATCTCTAGGGGATCTCTTTATGACAAGCATACACTCTCTCCTCCCCATGTCTGCATTTTCTCCATACGTCTCTCTCAACCTCTCTCCCTTGTTTTTCAGACCCCTCTTGGCCACGTGCTAGGATTCTTTCTCTCTCGGTTACAAACAACCACAAACTATCTACTCACCTTGCTTCCGTTGTCGAAGATGCATGTGTGATATGTTTGCATAAGACACACACTTTTTCTCTATTTTATCGTGTGTTGTCCATGTCTCTTTCAGACACACACACAAACTTTTTTCACTCGCTCTTTCTATTTCACTCTCTCTCTCTCTCTAGTTAGGGACTCTATCACGTCCATAAGCATATGGATGTTTTGAAAAGTCAAACCTCAGAAAAGTATGACCAGGTATACGTGGAGAAAAACATTTACATCTGGAACAATCATTAGATTCCTCACAACATGTACTTACTTCATACTATCATTTATCTTTGGTATTGTAGATATAAGTAATTTCTTTATAAACTTGGTCAAAGTTTCAAAAGTTTGACTTAAAAAAATGTTGGAACTACATTACAGAACGGAGGGAGTAGCTCTTTCTCTCTCTCTACTATCTCTCACGGGCCTCCCCTCTCACTCGAACTCTCTATACCGACGGATTATACGCTCATTGTGTCAGCGTATATCTCCATATATTGTTTAGTTGACCAGTCAACTAGTCCACATGTTGCCTTGTCAGGTCGTGTTCTGTATCTTGGTGTGCTAGCCCATGTGGCAGTGGGTGAAAATAAGTAAACTAGAGGCCCATCTGACACGCGGTGAAGTAAACAAAGTTGAAACCACTCGGGGTAGCACCCTGAATGCTAGTAAATTGAGGGCGCATTGAGGACACACTTCTTCCACGTAAAGGACACACTCGCGCACAATTCACCACTGCGCGACGACATGTACAGAAGGACGCACTCGCGCACACCCAGCACATAACACACACCAGCACACGTGTACACCGGCGTCACCGCCGGTTGAGATGGACGGCGAGGAAGCCAACAAACGGAGGCGGCTCGAGCCAAAACCGCATCCGGCGAGCCTAGACTTCATCAGCAGCCTCCCCGACGACATGCTGCTCGCCATCATCGGCCTCCTCCCCACCAAATCTGCCGTGTGGACCACCCTACTCTCCCAGCGGTGGCGCCCCCTCTGGCGCCACGTCCCCCTCGACCTCACCGTTGAGATCTGCCTCTGCGGTGGGGAATGCAAATGCATGGCCGCAGTCTCCAAGATTCTTTCATCGCACCCTGGGCCAGCCAGACGCCTTGACATCTGCATGTTTAGTACCAACTGCAAGGTCCAACCCATGTTCGACGAGTGGTTCTTATCCCCCGCCCTAGATCAGCTTGAGGAGCTCAGCTTTGAAGCTGGACGGTGTCGCTCTCTACCGCCGTCCGCGCTCTGCCTCACGCCAACGCTGCGCCACGCCAGCTTCAGCTCCTGCTATCTTCCCCAGATTAATTCCGCACCCGCCCTTCTTCTCCCTCAACTCAAGCAGCTCGACCTCTTCGACATTGTCATCACGAAGAAGGCTATGGAGCACCTGCTCCGCAGCTATACTGCGCTCGAGTACCTTCATCTTGAGCAGATCCACAGGTTCATTAGCCTCCACATCGCCTCGATGAATATCCGATGGATTTATGTGTCTTGCTGGCCCCGCAACAAGACATGAATTGGGAAGAGATCACTCCAGCTGTTCCACGTTATGGTCATTGAGAATGCGCCTTTCCTTGAGAGATTGCTTGTATCGAATCTAGAAGGTCCAACAAAAATCAGGGTCATTGATGTGCCGAAATTGACAGCGTTGGTGTACTCGTCTGCCAAATTCTCCGAACTCTTTATTGGATCCGTAATCATTCAGGTACAGCACTCATCTTCTTCTCCGTCTTCTTGAAATTCAAATTTTTAAATTTCTTCTTGATGTATTTACGACCATCTTCCAGAAAATGATTCCCACAAGCTTAACCCAGTCTATGCGCACAGTGAAGATCTTGGTAAAAAAATATATCGGCCCCAATCTGGATAAAGTTGTTGGATTCCTTACATGCTTTTCGTGCATGGAGAAGCTACTCATCAAGGTGAAACTTCTTTCCTATTATTAAACGGTAATCACAACGTAGCTCAATTTTTTCGTAATTTTCCCAAATTACGATGACAAGTGTAGTGTTCAAAACTGCATTTACATACTGCATAGAAAGAAATGTTTTTAGTATTTTTTCTCACGTGATCACCTACATCTTTTTTTGTTGTACTACTATAGTAGCCTAGGCTAGCCATAGTGGATAGTAACTTAGAGTACTCCAGTAACTCTATGGTTACCCTAAGAGCAAGTACTACCTCCGTCCTGGTTTACTCTTCCTATTTTGTAGTATTAAAATTTGACTATAGATTTAACTGACGAAATGTTAATGCATGTCACTAAGAACTATATCGTTGGATTCGTGTTTAAACATAATTTCAAATGGTGTAATTTTTAGTGACATGCATTGGCATTTTCTTAGGTAAATCTATGGTCAAAATTTTATACTAAATACGAGGTAGTACAAAAGTGGGCTATAACGGCCCTCCACTATGTAGGCGAAAACACGTGCCAAATTCACTTGTGATGCATTTGGCTTCGATGCCCCTCCATTGCTCACCTGGTGCCCCAATCTGGATCACCTACTTTGCTCCGGTGCCAAATTAACTCAGGCAATGAAAAACACTTGCATGGGAGAGGGAGAGGACTGAGGCAACAAAAAAACACTTGTTTGGGAGAGTGAGAGGCTGGTGTAGTTTGTTTGATTGATTTGTTTATACATGTGGGTCTGTGTGCAAAGCAGTGCCAACTCTCTCACATCGCGAGAGCGGTGCCAAAATCTTTTGATTTGACATCGATGCATATTATGTGGCATACTTTTGCGAAATATGGCATCGGCCACATAGTGGAAGGCAACAAATGCCCAAGCTCCTCACGTGCTCCTAGGTAAATGAGAGGAAAGAGAAAGAGGGAGAGAGTGAAAAAGAAACACTAGCCAGCCAAGCCTATCGTATGGGCAAATGATATTGGTACCTCTAGATGGCACGACAATCTTATACAGCTAGTTGGTCTAATATGTTCTCTTATTTTGCAGATAAAAGAAGTCCCGAAAGTGAAAAATGTGCTGCACTATAACAATCTCATCGAATGCCTTGATCTCCATCTTACAAAAATTGATTTGATCGACTATTGAGGTAGCACGTCTGAGATTAAATTGGCCAGGTTCTTTGTTCTGGACGCAAGTGTGCTCAAGGTAATGAGGTTTGGCATTCTCTAGAGCAACAATGAATGGCGTGCTGATCACCGCAAGCGTCTAAGCCTAAATGAGAAAGTCTCCACAGAAGCTGATATTTTTTTTGAAACATCAAGTGGCCAGAGAGTCGAAAGCTTATTTGCCAATTAGTGACTTGTCAAGGCGGTGGATTTTAGTTTGTACGATAATGCTGCATCCACCTAAAGTAACGAAAGTTCTTACGTAAACTTCCTAGTAATTCCCTCTTCGTAGGTGCAGCATTACTCCTAACATTTGTAATATCAGTTTGAAACTTGTAATATTGCCGTGTCCTATTCCTGCGTTTTCAAAATCCTGCGAATCAAATAGGTCCTAAGTTGGTGATGATGTTGTGCCTGCCATCTTTCACCAATAGCCGTCAGATCTAGATCTAACGCCTACAAATCAATCTTCTCTAGTATTACAAAAAGATGCCTGCACTTGTTACCTATTTACAAACAACTCCTTGTCTCTCACAATCAGCCTTATCTCCTCCCCACCACATCTAGAAGGCCATGGAAAAATCTGGCGCGATGGCCGCTGCCGGCGCCGTCCACCCCCCAATCTTGGTGTTCCATGCAATGCACGGGCATCTAAGCACGGGAAATTATGTCGAACACGGCTAGTTGTAAGCAGGATAGGTCTACAGCCATGATGATAGTGACTGCAGACGGTGAGGTTGACTATGGTATGCCGAACATGGTGCCTATACTCAGGTGTCATCTCCGGCGCAGGGTCTTGTCACTTCACTGTGAGGAGCAGCACGTAATAATTTGACCAACGGGTAGTACAGTGCTACTACATTGGTAGTACTACTACTAGTACTAGCACCACTGTCTGGATTTAGTAGCACTACCATATCCATCTGGATTTAGTATTTGACTAGCAATATCTAGTAATGCATGTCACAAAAAATGTACTACTCCCTCTGTAAATAAATACATGCTGTATTGTTTTATTCCTACCGGCGAGATAACTTAATGTCTTTTTGCTACTTAATAGGATTACATGCAATGAACTAACCACTGCATGTGATGTTTGGTAGTCTCACGTCATTGAAAGCTTGCACGGGCCACATCTCACATTGGTTGATTAGTCACGAAATAAGAAATGAGGAGGGAGTTAATGTACCATGCCTAAGTGTTTTGGGATTATTTGGTTTTCGTAAGGTGACTTGCACAACATTTTTGGTTGCATGCATTAACATTTTATTCGTTAAATAAAAGGTCAAAACTTGGCGCAAAATGCAAAGGGGACCAATAAACCAGTAAAACATCAAAGTTCTCTCGTTTGGCCCCAACTAGAGGTCCGGTGAGATGACTATACTGCACCGGCATGAAGGGGGACACAGCTTGATTGACTTATTGCACCTGCCTTTGGTTGTATGACACGTGGGCCCAACGGGTGGTTGGCCCACCTGTCATACAACCAAAGGTAGGTGTAGTAGAAGGGCGAGTAGTATATGGCCAACACGCATGTGAATTCAACGCAGTCTGCACTTCTCATATAAAGTCTCTACTACGTCTTGAGCTTGCGTTGGTTTTCGTTGAAGAGGAAAGGGTGATGCAGCAATAGTAGCGTAAGTATTTCCCTCAGTTTCTGAGAACAAGGGTATCAATCCAGTAGGAGGCTCCTCAAAAGTCCCACGCACCTACACAAACAAACAAGAACTCGCAATCAACGCAATAAAAGGGTTGTCAATCCCTTCAAGGCCACTTGCGAAAGTGAGATCTGATAGAGATAATATGATAAGATAAATATTTTTGGTATTTTATGATATAGATTGGAAAAGTAAAGATGCAAATAAAAGTAGATTGAAAGCTTATATGATAAGAGATTGACCCGCGGGCCATAGGTTTCACTAGTGGCTTCTCTCAAGATAGCATAAGTATTACGGTGGGTGAACAAATTACTGTCGAGCAATTGATAGAAAAGCGAATAATTATGAGATTATCTAGGCATGATCATGTATATAGGCATCACGTCTATGACAAGTAGACTGACTCCTGCCTGCATCTACTACTATTACTCCACACATCGACCGCTATCCGGCATGCATCTAGAGTATTAAGTTCATAAAGAACAGAGTAACGCATTAAGAAAGATGACATGATGTAGAGGGATAAACTCATGCAATATGATATAAACCCCATCTTTTTATCCTCGATGGCAACAATACAATACGTGCCTTGCTGCCCCTGCTGTTACTGGGAAAGGACACTGCAAGATTGAACACAAAGCTAAGCACTTCTCCCTTGCAATAAAGATCAATCTAGTAGGCCAAACCAAACTGATAATTCGAAGAGACTTGCAAAGATAACTTAATCACACATAAAAGAACTCAGAGGAGATTCAAATATTTCTCATAGATAAACTTGATGATAAACCCACAATTCATCGGATCTCGACAAACACACTGCAAAAAGAGTTACATCAAATAGATCTCCAAGAAGATCGAGGAGAACTTTGTATTGAGATTCAAAGAGAGAGAATAAGACATCTAGCTAATAACTATGGACCCGAAGGTCTGTGGTAAACTACTCACAACTCATCTGAGAGGCCTTGGAGATGATGTAGAGGCCCTCCATGATCGATTCCCCCTCTGGCGGAGCGCCGATGAAGGCTCCAAGATGGGATCTCTCAGATACAAAAGGTTACGGTGGTGGAAATAGTTTTTCGTGGTCGCTTCTGATGTTTTCAGGGTACATGGGTATATATAGGAGGAAGAAGTAGGCCGGTGGACGCCCGAGGGGCCCATGAGGGTGGGGGCATGCCCAGCCCTAGGGGCGCACCGGGCACCCTCATGGCCGCCTCCTTTGTTTCTTGACTTCCACTCCAAGTCCTCTGGATCACGTTTGTTCCAAAAATCACGCTTCCGAAGGTTTCATTCCATTTGGACCCCGTTTGATATTCCTATTCTTCGAAACACTGAAATAGACAAAAAATAGCAATTCGGGCTGGGCCTCCGGTTAGTAGGTTAGTCCCTAAAATGATATAAAAGTATAAAGTAAAGCCCATAAACATCCAAAACGGGTAATATAATACCATGGAGCAATAAAAAATTATAGATACATTGGAGACGTATTAGGCTCCCGCCAGTCCAATCTTCGAAATCCTACGCACCTACGCACCCTAACCAAGGGCAAGAGTGATCACTCCAATCGCAAGATCAGTTGACTATAAGCTAGACCCATGGAGGCGATGAGCGCGAGCATCACCCGGCTGTGTCAGATGGTCCATGACGCAGGCCTGTGGCCCAGCACCGAGGAATGTCTCAAGGTAGTGCTTGAGGCCGCCAGGGCGAGGGGCCGCTTGGACGACAACTTCGTCTCCTTGTTTGACGAGGTCCTCGTCGGCTTCCTCAACAAGTTCACCATTGTCAAGAAGCTCGCGGACGACCTTGACGTATGCCTCTAGCCCACGCGCCCAGGCTCTGCGATGCCGGCCACGCTCAACAGCCTGTATGGTAAAAACCTATTCGACGCACTGGTGGCCCTGCGACTACCCGCCGTCGCGCCGGAGAATGTCCACCTCGAGGTCGCGCTCACCGCGTAGCGTTTGGCGCAGCAAGACACCATCGACATAATCACCCACGTCTACACACAAATCATCCACAAGGACTACTACATGCAAGAGGAGGACCATAGGACGCTGGCCTTCTCGAACCGCAGGGCAACATTGGACGGCATTGTTCACAAGCATGTTGAGCTTGCCGCCAATGCTGCTGCTCCTCACACGTCGGTTGGTGACCCAGCGCACTAGGACGTGAGGATGTCGTTGATGGACCCGTATGTATTTTTATCTTTCCGTCAAATCCATGTAGTAGTATATGGTACTACTAGTAATTATCTTACCTTTCGCATCAACTTCAAAATTTCCGTACGTACTCCATGCATGAACCACGCCAGAACCAAACTTCTCATTACTCTAGGGAAAATTGATATTTCTATCTATCGGTATCTCCATGGAGCAGAACCAAATTTTACAAGTTACAAGTTCAAAAGGAAAAGCCTGTCGTGTTCGCGTCGCACCCCCACACGGTTGGTCCAGCATGCCGCTCAAGGGTGAATGTGTGCGGTGTTGCATTTTTACTTACAAGTGGGACCGTAGTTGAGCAAACCGACTATCGGCAAACCCCCACCCCACCCACCGCGCGATGGCTGAGAAAACAGGAGGGAGAAGAGATGATTGTAGCACAGACTCCAAGAAAATTGGTGTCAGATGGGACTCGTGTGGGTGGCGTGTGCCATACTACTAGACGTGAATACTAGTTATAGCCCATGCCACCCCACTATATCGAGCCTATATCGAGGTGCTGGTCACGTAGAACAAATTTCCTGGAGTCCGTGCTCAGCCCTCCTCTATCTCTCTTTTAGCCAGCCAGCAGACGCGTGGAGCCCATCGTCTGTTTGCTCATATGCGGTCCCACATGTCAGTGAAAATGCAAGAGGACCCACTGAACCAGCACATCTGTCATCTCGACATGCTGGTGATGAAAAACAAATCTAATAAAGATCTTCGGTGGACACTTTTGGAGTTAGTCAAGAGTAGTAAGATTCTATTTACAGTTTAACCCAAGATGCACATCACGTGGCTTCAACTACCACTCTATTTTCTTGCATGACACGACCTGGATGCTGGATGTCCCACATGTCGACAAAAGGAGGAAGAACTCGACCAAATCTTCAGTTGTGCTCTCGGATTAGATTAGTTGTGCTAACTTAAAATTTTATTGTGTAGAATGGATGCAAGTTTTGGTATTGGGAAGAAGAGTACATTGATATATTGATTGAGCGCAATTTAGTAGATGTTCTAGCACATTTAGCTAGCATAGAGGCTGGAGATGAGACTAGTGCACTTGTTGATAGAATAGAGGCTAGACATGAGACTGGATGCGAAGACGCAACGTTTACTTCTTTACACTCGAAGAAGAAAGAAGCACGCAAGATCGAGCCTCCGCAGTTCAACAATGAATGCATCGAGAAGGCACTCATCCAACTTACAGGAGCTGTTATGGAAGTTGGATATCTTCTAAAATGTATTCTCGTGGTTCTTGTTTTATTTGGTCTTGCTTTTCTAGTCAAATTTTGGTCCTGTATTTCCATGTACCAAAAACGTAAGCGGCCAGGATGCGTCCGCGCGTTCGGCGCACGACCACCAAGTCCGAGAAATGGCCCGGACACGACCCCATTTCCCTACCCAAACGGACAGAATCTGGGCAAAACGGAGGTCCATTTGGGGTCGAGCATTGGAGTTGGCCTTACAAGTGGGACCGCGGTTGAGGAAACCGACAATCGGCAAACGCCCACCTCGCCCGCCGCGTGATGGCTGAGTTAGAGAAACGAAGAGGTTGAAGAGACTGTTGTAGCATGGACTCCAAGAAATATGGTGTCGCATGGAAGTCGTGTTGGTGGCGTGTGCCGTACTCCTCGACGTGAATGCTTGTTCTGGCACATGCCACCCTACTACTCCTACTATATAGTAGTAGCATCTAGGATTCAAGGTGCTGGTTATGTACAGTGAACACATTAACATATGGCCCACCTCACACTGTGGCCAAATTTCCTGGAATCTGTGCTAGGTTAAAAAGTGTTCTTTGTGAGGGTGGGTGGATGGTCTCAAGTTTAAAAATTGTTGTATTACGTATACGTAGACGTAGAGATAGTGCAAAAGTTCTGAAAGTTTGAACCCAAACATCAGAATGCAATTTCTACTAGACTCATCCAAGGACCTAGGATGATGGGATTTGCAACTACAGTAAAAATACCCGCCCAGCACGCGAAGCATGTGAAGCTAGTACAAATAGTGTACTATTGTTGATTGGCATCATCTGATAACCTGTTGCAATGCACGTATAATTATGTATTCAGAAAATATTTTTTTGCCTCGTCGCAGCACCCACTCAGAGAAGCGACTCGAAAGCCATTCATAAATTTAGTAAGTTTATCACAGGCATATCATTTTATTACATACAATAGGTCATCGACCCACAACGACATCGAGGATACATTATAAATACTCAATTTTACATCACACAACAAATAACAAGCAATGAAATGAACTTCAACTCAACCAATCCTCGGCGTTCGAAACGCTTGCTTTGAACCACAAGTGATTCTCTGGGAAGGGCCATCTATTGTAAATCTGGAGACCAACGCAGGACTGATCATCCAGGCTGAAGCGGCCTACTATATCAGTACCAGGGTAGGGAACCACCAAAATGTCGGAGGTATAGATACAGTTGCTTCTCATAAATGGTAGTAACGTTGTGTCAACAGTAGTTGGATCACCTCACCATCATTCGATAAGTTTGTCCAAGGAAGAGCTAGTTTTCTCCAAGACTATCAATACTGTATCAGGGAGAAGGTGTTGGCGCTAGGACACTAGTATCCATCCCGAATACCATGCAATGGGTGCTGGAATAGGTCCGGAGAGTGTGACCATGAGAGACAACACGTGCTCCCTCAGTAGTAACATCAGCAGTGCGTTGTATACAGACAAGAAGGGGTGATCCATCAGAATAAGTTACCAGGCGCCACTGAGGATATGGGCCCTGCTTGTCCTCATGCTCGTGATCATCACCATCGTCATCTCCCCCTTGGTTATAAAATTTTCCAAGTAAAGGTGGTGGAATGTTCACAGGACCTTGGAAACACAAGAAGAAGGTTAATTAGTAAAGGGAAACTTGCTAATCCGCAAGCATGTGGATGAAACAATTATAATTACGGTGGAATACAAACGTACCGAAACTATGAGGATCCCATGCAAAAACAGTGCCATGAGTGGTGGAAGCAAACACAAGACCCTCGTATTCAATTGCATCATAGTACACATCCGTGTACAGAAACTGATTTTGAGCAATATCCATCCAGTCGAACCACGAAGGACGGCAAGAAACTAGTCAAAGATAGCAAGAACTACATAGTTCCTGTAATGCCAAGAGCGGTTGGGAACCTGACAAATTGCTATCTTCCATAGAAGACAGTCACCATGATCGTATTTGAACATGCATAGAATACCGGTGTGCTCAACCTTTGGGCAGTCTGCTGAGATTTTTGGAAGTGGAACCCGGTGACGAGTGTACACATTCACAAGTTCCCGCTCGCAGTTGTACCCAATATAAACAACCCAATCTCCATTTGCGCCTGTCCAAGCCTTGCCCTCAAGCGATGGCATCTTAACATCATATGTATCATTATCAAGCGGCATCAACTTCCACAAGGCGAGGCCTCCGTCGTCCCCGCACCAGTCAGCAGGGTCACGCCGAAGAAGATGGGGGAGATCAAACCACTCCTGGACCCTTGGGTTCCTTGTAATGATGTTATTAGTTGAGTCGAGAATGGTCTTGAAAGAACCTGCCATGCTAGCCGAGGTGATGACGTCGCACCGATCAATGAGTTCCTCCACCATGTCATCTTTCAGATCGGGGCAAGAATAACGGGGTCGTTTCTGGCCTGTTCCATCCATGGAGAAGACGATCGAACAATGGCGGAAGGAAGGGTGAAGGCAAATGGAGGAGGGAGGAAGAGCGTGCGACAGTAGTTCCGAAACGAGAGGGAAAGGCGAAGAGTCGGTGGACGGTTGCCAGTTTGCCATGGTACACTAAGAGGCACCCCGGCCTACACGTCCGTTCGGAAATACTAGTAGAAAAGGACTCGCTGTCGTCTCATTGACATGTTGGAACGGGACCACATGTCAACGAAACATGCTGTGTAATTTCTCGTGCAAAATAAGATCTGGCCGCGTTGGCCCGAGGTGCCGCATTAGTTATCGACCTTTATTTTTTTAACATACAATCTGAGTGTATAGCTCCTGTGGTCATCACATGTGAGCGGATATATAGGTGGGCTAGGTGGGCAGGCGGCAACAATCTGAGTGCTAAAAGAGTTGATAAAATGCCTGGTTTTGTTTGGATTTTCCAACTATGACCATTGGATAGAGTGAATCAATGGCTTAGGTTCAAAGTTATTCTCATACTATAGAATGGTATAGGAACATGGAGAGATTTGGTTGATTATATATTGCTGAATAATATAAAATATTATGAGTGCAGACGCTCCTCCGCGAGGTTTGTTGCTCCTTCTCGGTCGTCGGGAATCTATGTTCTTCCACTCTTTCGTTTAAGAAATGAGCTTTGTTCATCCTTTTGCCGACACACGGGACATCTATATGCCTCCATTTTCGAAATCATACTATATGCCTCCATGACACACGAGACATCTAGCATCAAGGTGGCATGTCATGCAAGAAAATGGAGATATGTAGTGCGTAAGTGAGTCGTGCACTTCGATGTCACCTAGTACTATGCAATATTTTTTCTCCTCGATGGCACGTGAATAGCGCACGTACTCAGTGACAGAGCACGGGATGGTAGCCATGGACATGGTCGGCCCTTTTTGAAGAGAGTACTAATAAATAACTTTGGTGTGTCCCGTCAACTCGCAGAATGATGAGAAGCGTGCTTACCTTCTCCCTCGCCAACGCGTGCGCGGTGGCTCGCAGCATGAGGAGAAACTTTTGCTTACAAGTGGTGGACGTGCAGCAGTTCATTTGGTGTCAGATTGCCAGAAGTACTACTATAATACCGTCATTATTGTTCGACTTCCGGAAGAGGATAAGAGCCAGGCGGAAGGTCACCTACTAACCTAGTACAGTACTACTATAGCCAAAGCTGGTCCACCTTTTTAGAGCATAGTTAATTAATATAGGCGGCTCTTGTAGCGGCACATCATTTAGAGCAAGTACTCTCTTTGTAGCAACAAAGGAAGTGAAACAAAAGTTGGAGTGGATGCTAGATTTCCAATTAAAACATGATTACATAGGAAAAAAAATTCCTATAGCATTCTATCCTATGAATCAAACGACCAATGTAGGAAAATTATGAGGGGGGTCTCTCCAACAGTGTTCCTCGGCTCGCACCTAGTATCACGGTGGTCGAACTTGGAGTCATTCATCTAGTACATGTCGCATCAAGATCTGGACAAAAAGTGACGTGACCCCTCACTTCGTCCGCCATTTGAAGTAGCGCGCCGGTGGAGCACTAGCATACTCCAATATTAGGTTGGCTCTATGTGATGTGGCAACTTCATATACTAACCGGATGCTGCTATACTACTATGGTACTCACACTCCAAGAAGGGACTCGAAAACACTTCATAAATTGAGTCTATCACATGCATTTGCAAATGTACCATTCATTACATACAATAAGTCGTCAACACACAACGACAACGAGGATACATGTTGGATTATAGATTATTTCCAACAAAACATTCTAGTAAATACTGAAGTTTTCATCACACAACAAATAACAAACAATGAAATGAACTTCAACTCAACCTATCCTCGGTGTTGGAAACGCTTGCTTTGAACAACAAGTGATTCTCTAGGAAGGACCAGCTATTGTCAATATCAAGAGCAATGCAGGACTAATCATCCAAGCTGAAGCGGCATATATCAGGAGCAGGGTAGGGAACCATCGCAATGTCCAAGGTACAGATACAATTGCTTCTCATAAATGGTAGTAACATTTTGTCAACAACAGCTGGATCTCCTTTAACCATCATTGGATAGTTTAGTCCAAGGAATAGCGAGTTTTATCCAAGACTATCAATCATGTACCAGGGAGAAGGTGTTGGCGCTAGCACACTAGTATCCATCCTGAATACCCTGTAACGGGTGTTGGAATAGGTCCGGAGAGGGCGACCATGGGAGACAACCCGTGCTCCCTTAGTAGTAACAATCTCAGTGCACTGTATATAGACAAGAAGAGGTGATCCATCGGAATTAGTTGCCAAGCACCACTGAGTATATAAGTCCTTCTCGTCCTCATGCTCATGATCATCACCATCATCATCTCCCCCTTTGTTATAAAAAAATTCGAGTCTAGGTGGTGGAATGTTCATAGAAACTTGGAAACACAAGAAGAAGATTAATTAGTAAAGGGAAACTGGCTAACCCGCAAGCATGTGGATCAAACAATTATAATTACGGTGGAAGACAAACGTACCAAAATTATGAGGATCCCATGCAAAAACAGTGCCATGAGTGGTGGAAGCAAACACAAGACCCTCGTATTCAATTGCATCATAGTACTCATCATCCGTGTATAGAAACTGATTTTTGAGCAATATCCATGGCGAACCGTGGAATCAGTAAAGATGGCAACAAGCTTGTCGAAGATAGCAACAACTTCATAGTTCTTGTAATTGCAAGAGCGGTTGGGAACTCGACAAATTGCTATCTTCTGTAGTCGACAGCTACAATGATCGTATTTGAACGTACATAGATCATCTGTGTGCTCAACCTCAGGGCACTCTGAGATATTTGGAAGTGGTACCCGTTGATGTGTGTAGACATTCACAAGTTCCCACTCGCAATTTTACCCAATATAAACAACCCAATCTCCATTTGCACCAGCCCAGGCCTTACCCCTAAGCGATGGCATCTTGACATCACACGTATCATTATCAAGCAACATCAACTTGCACAAGGCGAAGCCTCCGTCGTCCGCGCCTATGTGAACATGCTTATAGCGAAGAAGATAAGGGAGATCAAACTGCTCCTGGACCCTTGGGTTCCTTGTAATGATGTTATTAGTTGAGTTGAGAATGGTTTTGAACGAACCTGCCATGCTAGCCGAGGTGATGACGTCGCACCCATCAATGAGTTCCTCCACCACATCATCTTTCAGATCGGGGCAAAAATAATGGGGTCATTTCCGGCCTATTCCCTCCATGGAGAAGACGATCGAACAATGGCAGAAGGAAGGGTGAAGGCAAATGGAGGAGCGAGGAAGAGTGTGCGACAACAGTTCCAAATCGAGAGGGAAAGGCGAAGAGTCGGTGGACAGTTGCCAGTTTGCCAGGGTACACGAAGAGGCGCCCCGGCCTACACGTCCGTTCACAAATAGTAGAAAAGGACTCGCCGTCGTCTCACTGACATGTTGCAACGGGACCACATGTCAACGAAACATAGTGTGTAATTTCTCGTGCAAAATGTGATCTGGCCGCGTTGGCCCGAAGTGCCGCATTATTCCTTGACTTTATTTTTTTAATGGCGTGCCGTTCAGTTTTGAAGCACGACTAACTGGTACTATATGTAGAGAAAATATAAACTACTCTACCACTACTCCACCTCTAGTACTAGTAGTATAAAAATATATATAGGCTGGAGCTTCAACGCTTTCTTGCTAAGGGCTGCCCACTTGCTTCTCACACTATCACCCTCTCTCCAGATCTTAGAAAGACGGCCTCTCTCACCCTTCTCACTGGTGGTCACATATCGTCCGGGGAACAAAAGGATGTGCAGCGTTGATGCACTCGTCATCAGCGAGTGAGGTGTGGCACCCCGATCCGCATGGAGCAGGGGCCTTCGCACGTCAGCCCAGGATAACACCTGACGCACGACAGGTCCATGATACAGCATTCCAGGTACAAGAATATACCTACAGGAATCAGCTACTTTGCCGTCCGCTACGGCGGACGGCAAAGGCCCGAACGGCGGACGGCAAAGGCCTTTGCCGTCAGCCACGGACGGCAAAAGGCTCCGGCAAAGTAGGCTTCAGTAAACAGCTACTTTGCCGTCTGCTACTGACGGCAAAGTCTTTGCCGTCTGCGGGGGACGGCAAAGAGAGCGTGGCGGACGGCAAAGAGAGCGGACGGCAATAATTGCGCTGTCAGTCTGTTAAGTGGCTAACGGAAGGCCTTTGCCGTCCGCTGCTGACGGCAAAATTTCTAGGATCTTTGCCGTCCGCCGTATGATGTCATCTATACGTCACTACATGGCAGGTTCTTTGCCGTCCGCCACTGACGGCAAAGTATTTGCCGTCTGCCACTGTAGGCAAACTGACCAAATGGGTCAGCTCCCAGGAAGCACAGCTGGATGCCACGTGGCTTCTTTGCCGTCAGCGGCAGACGACAAAGAGCCTGTTGCCGTCAGTGGCAGACGGCAAAGAGCCTGCATTGCCTTTGTTTTTTCATATACCCAACCATTTTCACAGCAAATAGATGATACATATATATTTTTCACATGGCAAGTTCACAGCAAACATATGAGATATCCAACACATATAATTTCATCATACATGCATAGTTCCATCAACCATACATAGCAAGTTCGACATACATGCATCCAACCATACATATTACAGTAGTGTCATCCTACCATACATGCATAGTTCATAGATACAAAGGAAACATAGTTCATCCAAACAAGCACTCCATCTATGCAAGCTTCCATGAAGTGAATGAATTCTGCAAAATGGGAAATAAGAAAGTTAGAAGAAGAAGATTAGAAGAAGAAGAAGATTAGAAGAAGAAGAAGAAGAAAATGAAGAAGAAGAAGAATATATGACATTTATGAGCTAATTTAGGTGAAATTGATCATTTGTGAGCTAACTTAGGTGAAATGGATCGTTTATGAGCTAACCTAGGTGCAATGGATCGCTTATGAGCAAACTTAGGTAAAATGCATCATTTTAGAGGTAACCTAGGTAAGATGGATCATTTTGGAGCTAACCTAGGTAAAATGGGTCATTTTAGAGCTAACTTGGGTAGAATGGATCATTTATGAGCTAAGTAAGGTTAAATGGGTCATTTTAGAGCTAACGTAGGTAAAATGGATCGTTTATGAGCTAAGTAAGGTAAAATGGATCATTTTAGAACTAACTTAGGTAAAATGGATCGTTTATGAGCTAACTAAGCTAATTATGCCATTTTTGACATAAGCAAGCTAAGTACATGTCATTATTGAGCAAACCTAGTTAACTAAGCATATTAGAGCTAACTTTGGTCATTTTGGAGGAAACAAAGCTAAGTACAGATCGTTTTAGAGCTAACTTAGGTAAAATGGATGGTTTTGGAGGTCAGTAAGCTTATTAAGTCATTTTGGAGGTGAAGAAGCTAAGTCTAGGTCATTATGGTAAGCATTGGAGGAAATAAAGCTAAGTCTAGGTCTTTATGCATGTGTTAAGCAAAACACTAGATAAACTTACCAAGATGTAGGAGGTGTAGGAGCGGGGTGGCTCGTGTCGGTAGCTGGAGAAGGATCGTGCGATGCTTGTCTGGAGTTACGCTGCACCAAAGATCATTTCCAATGTCTTGTTAGCATGATGACACTCAAATGTTCAGACTAGCAAGTAATTTCCATTCAATAAAACTCACCGTGGTCCCAGGAGCAATCACTGGCATTGGCGGAGCGGTCTGACCTGTCTTCTCGCACACAGACTGCACATTTGGTTTTGACGACTCAGTCATACTAGTTAGTAATGAGACAAACACTACATGAATGTTTTGGCTAATCTGCAGAAGAAACTTACCACAAGGAGCTCGTACATGGCCCTTGCCTGCATGTCATTCCGTGCCCTCTCCTCCTCCATCATCTTTGTCGTCCTCTCCTCCAACTCCCGCTGCCTCTCCGCCGCCTCCGCCAGAAGTTTCTCTGTTCTATCTCTCTCACTCTGTATAGCAGCCTGCAACACCACTCACATGACCATTTGTAATCATTGATGGAAGCGCACAGAATGTAATGGAGAAAGATAACTGAGTACGTATCACTAACCTTGATGGCGAGTTGCACTGGCCGTTCATGAGGCCTTATCTTAGGAGCGGAGCTCGACTGGCGCGCCTTGATCTCTGGGAGAGTGCTAGGACAACGGATAAGTCCATCTCCAATGGCTATGGAGCCATGGGACCTCCCACCACCAGATATCATCAACAGCTCTGGATCAATGGGACCCTGGCTCGGGTTAAAGTCCTCCCCTTTCCTCGCCTTCCCCTCATCTCTATATCTCACGAGCTTGTTGTGGGAGGAGATGTTGGTGAAGTTGTTTGCATCATCGAGGTCAGACTGAGAGAAAGCCTTGACTTTCTTGAAAGAGGCAGTGTGGGCCATGGCATACAGGTCGTACACCTCTGGCACCTTATCCGCCTTATTGTAGCGTGCCTGAAAGAAAGAAACAATGAAAATTAGTAATTAAAGGGCTCAAGCTAGCATGATGAATGAATTGCATGAATCATGAAGCAAACCACATACCCAGTTGCGCCCGAACTGATAGAAGTTGGAGCTGCCTTGATGGTGTGGCACACCTTCCATTTGGGCATGTTTGTCCTTGGCCTCGTTGTGGAGGGCTAGCCATTGTGGAGAGCACCACTCATCGACAAACACCTCCCAACAATCCATCCGATCCGCACACCATCTCGGAGGCGCCTAAGTTAGCAAATAGAAACTTGAGCACTATGGCTAAGAATTACTAAATGAAGGAACTTAAGTAGAGAAGGCCTTAAGAATCACCTTCATGTACTGCTCCTTACTCAGGAACTTACCGCGGCACGCCGGCTTGGTCTTCTTGATACCATGCAAGGCGTAGTAGTCTCGAACAGCCTGCACCCGAGCCTCGTGCCGTAAGTTCTGGAGTAGGCGCTTGCAGACGTTCTCGATAACATGTGCCGCGTCCTCCTCGTATGCCTCCTCACACCTGTAGAATGTCTGCAATCAAATGAGACAATATTGATTAGTACAATTAATAACTAGCTAGTTGAAGATTTTTAAATGTGTAAAGGAGAAATTACCCAAAACTTTCTGATCACCATGTCTGCCCTCGTGTCGCACACGACACCGTCGATAATCTCATCCGGCGGGGCCGGGGCAGCCACGTAGTGCTCCCAGCTCAATCCAAGCTCTGGAAGCTGACCCTCACCAGGCAACGTGACAAACCCCAGGAAGTTTTGCCGGCAAAGAACTCCAAGGATGGAGTTGGGCCGGCGGACACTATGATGGTGGTCCCAACCCCTGCAGCATGACAAGGCCAACACATTAGTTATTTGAAAAAACGTGAATGCACAAGGTACAAAAATATTGAATGCACTTACGTACCTCTCCCCATCAGGGAAAATCAACCACCTCTGCTCGCTGGTCACCGGCACGGACGGGAGCCGTGTAGCACCACGCTGGTAGACGGTGCCCCCCTCCTCCTCAAGATCAGTCGGCTCCCCACCATCATCAGCATGGCCACTCGGCTCCTCGGGCTGATCCGGCCAGGTACCCCATCCGGACGTGTGCTCCTCCGGGGTCACATGGGCCGAACTCTCGTGGGCCGAAGGCCAGTCGACCCGAGGCTCGTGGGCCCAAGACCCGTGGACCGGAGGCTCGTGGACCGGAGTCCGTGTAGCCTCCTCCTCGGACGAGTCCACCCTAGCAGTCACGTGCTCGGGTGAAACAGCCGGGGGTGGCAGCGAGGAAGGCGCCGTAGCCCTACCTCCTCTCCCACGACCACGTGCCCCACCTCCTCTCTTCCTACCTCGAGCTCGTCCCCTGCTAGGCACCGCGGTCGACGAAGAAGGGCCTGGCGGTGTGGCCATACTGTCCAGCAACGCTCGGCGGAGAGGTGCGTCTGGAATGGAAGACCTCAGACCATGCTCCCGACCAGCGCCCACCATCTTTCAACACCTGCCATGACAAACAGTAAACGAAATTAGTACAACATAAAAAAAGACCGACATGAATAATAATATGTGTATCACTTAAGTGTATCATCATCAAGTACAACATAGAAAAATGTAATACCTGACACTACTAATAATCTCGATCAGTATCATCAATAAATGCATAATCATCATCATCACTATAATCAATGACGGGCTCATAGGGTTCATTGGCATCAACATGTGCAAGGCCACCTTGACGTAATCGGTCAAGCATTGACAGGTCATCCGCAGCAGTAACCTCTTCTTGTTCCGGCTCTTCTTGTTCCTCCTCTGGGGTGATATCGGATTCATTGTCGCTGTCTACTTCAATGTTTTGGGGTGAAGTATAGCGGTTCTTGAAACTCTTTTTGGAAAGATGTGTCTCTTGGAAGAATTCTCCTTCATATGTGTCTGGGTTAATGTGAGGTTCATAATCCTCTTCCTTTGGGGGAGAAAGTCTAGCACGTGGCGGCACTTCATAAACGACATCCCAACCTTTCAGATTTGGATTAGTTTGGCAGGCCCACGGTAGATAGAATACTTGGGTCGCCTGTTGAGCCATAATATAGACATCAGGAACATCTAAATGAGTGCTTTGGTTGATTTCAACTAGCCCTACATGTTCATGAGTCCTTCTAGTCTCCTTCGGCTGAAACCAATAACATTTGAGGACTACGACATTCGGTGGATTTTCACCATAGAACAGAAGTTCATAAATTGCTTCAACTCTCCCATAATACTCGGTACCTCCTTCGCCGATAGCAGATACTCGGTACCTCAGGGGGTCGGGTGTC